>NW_008824986.1:3937285-3949079 GCF_000699105.1 Pygoscelis adeliae | reverse complement strand
GCATAGTTACAAATTCAGCAGCTGCTACCTATCTGCATTTATTATCCTGTTTGGGGGGTTTTAAAGATGCACCATGGTCCACAGTTGCCATTCCCCTGGAGCACATGCTGCAATGTTTTGAGAATTTGCCAAGCGGGCCAAGCCCACAAGGTTCCTAAGTTCTTTCTAACACAGTCTGCCACGCAAAGAAGCAGAAGAGATGTTTCTGGGAAGCTGCATGCAAGGCAGCATCTCAGCAGGCAGGTTTATCACACTCCCCCTCCCCTTGCAACGAGTTTCCAGACAACAGTGACAGGCAATTGGGCTGTGTGGATGAGGTTTGAGTAGTCTGTAGGACATAGACTAGTTGGGCTTGGGCATGCTGATGAAAGGTCTTTTCCCAGTCTGGTCCGTGGCCCCTAGCAGCCCGAGGAATGACTTGACAATGCCATGCCCCTGTCAAAAATTACATCAGAGTTGGTGCAGATACATGGTGTGGCAAAATAACTGTGTTCTTCCCACCTTACAAACTGCATGTGGCTGAACTATTCAAGTTACCCCTTCCAGCCTTCAGAGCAATCCATCAAATGAAGGACTTGTAGACGGAAAGGTTTTTGTCGAGGAAAGAGAGCTGGAAAGGACCACTGGAGTCAGAAAGGCATTTACCCCCAGGGCCAAACTGTTTTTTTCCTTTTTTATTGCTATCTGCTGCCACTGCAGTGACCTAGGACATTCCTGTGGAACTTTCTAATTTTGTGGCTTTTGATCTTTTACACCAATGTTCTCAATTTTATTAGATGGTGCTAGAAAGTTTCATCACTTGGGAAAAGAGGGAGGAAGCTGGATGGATGTTTTGTGGACCAGTCAGAACTACAAGTACGTGGCGAGTCTGTTGGCCTAAAATGACACTAAATTATATATTTTTTATTGATTTTTCAAATGTTACATTGAAGGAGAAAACACACTTTCAAAGAACAGTCTTAGATACCTCAGGGAGAGAAAAGCAAGTCAAGTATACAAGCAAGGAGAAAGGCACTGATCCTGAAAAGCCATTTGAGTAAATTTACTCACAGGATCAGTCACACAAACCAGTTCCTGAACTGCATATTTGTGGATCACAAGCATGATACTTGGGAAAGATAGACAGCAGTTAAAATATTCTTCCCCAAAAGGCTCCTACACCAAAGCAGTCAAGGGTCTTTGTCTGCTGGATAAGGCTTAAGCCTGTGCTAAGCTCTTAAAAATGATAGTGATTATTTTCAACAAAAGAATTCTATGAAGAACAGAAATTAAAGGCAGAAGCAGGCTCCTAGCTACCTGTAATTCCAGGTGTAAAATCCTTTTCTCTTAGAAGGAATTCATGTTACAAAATGAGTTTTATTTGGTATGCTATTCCACAGCATTGTGCTTCTTAATTTCTCTGTTCACTCACCTTCTGGATAAAGAAAAGGGAAATTAAAAGCAAAAGCTGATAGTAAACATACATTATGAAATATGAAGAATCATGGGACCAACTGACCACTCTAGTGATTATGAAAACTGTAAACTATTTAAAGAGAGCACTTTTCACTGCTCTTCATTAGGGTCTGATTACCTCAGCCATTAACATTTGGCTTTTATTATTATGATTGTGAAATACTGTTCACACTAATGGACAAAAGAAAGTTGACGTGGCTATCTTGATTAACTCATCAATAATCATTTGGAATAATTTTTCTTCATTCACTGGATGAATCATTCACTTGTCCTTTAATAATGCACATTGTTGTATAGTAAATTAACATTAAGATTACCCACATCTGGGAGCTACACTCTACTTCAAAGCATTGCTCAAAAGAGATTTCAAAAGTGAATTTTACTTCTAAAAAAAGGAATAGCAGAAAACAATGACTTCTTTGTAATTGTTCAGTACACCAAGACATGTAGCCCTCGGGTTATGCCACTGAGCTCAACCTTTAAGCCACCAGATACTCAATATGTAAAAAACATACTCCCCATATATTTGCATTTTTCTCTGGAGAGTAAAGCAAAAATCTCATTCCTCCTAAGGCAAATATAAACTTGAATAATAAATTGAATAAAATGAAGTCACCTTTACCTAAACAGATAAGAATATAACCAAAGCCTACCAGGCTCTTTGTGGATCCAACCTTGCAAATCTCCACTCACGCAAGGTTTCATAGCCAGTGTAACTGCACACCCTGACTGTATGTGTGGAAGCAGGTCCTGAGAACTCAGCCCTATCTCCATGCAAAAAGCCCTGACACGTCAGCTTCTTGCTGAGGTTTGTCTGTGCAGGACAGGAGGAGGTGAGCCTCTCCTGGCTCTAAGCCATGCCAGTCACTGTGGCAGGTAATGACCTATCTCAGCTCTTTGCAGCAGCAGTTTTCACATGCCTCAAACAGCTAACTCTGTGAAAACGCGGTGACACCCACCTCCTCCTTGCAAAACCCAACACTAATAGTCAAGACGATTCTCAAGAGGCTTGGCTTTTCCCATCTCAGGTGTATTTTGCTCCATCTATTCTCCCAAAATCACTACTTACTTCCTCTCTGAAAATGCATCAAGTGGCTGTCTTACCATTTAGCCCTTTACTACCCATTGTAATTAGACCTCCACAGCTCTGAGGAAAGGCAAGCTACTCCTTTTACCTTCCTGACTGTACTCATCACCTGACAGTAACAACCACCGCGAGTCAGCTGGTTAACCATCCTGTGTCCCAAACAGTGGCAGATTGCCAGAAAGAAGATAAAACGGGGTAGGTGTATAATGCTACGTCTATGGCATACTTTCTCACTCTGCAGCAATTTGCAACTTAGGAGCTTCCTGAGCCAGGCAGGGCATCTTTGCATTTAGCAGATGGATTTTTCTTCCATTGATTTTTCTAATTGCTTTTTGAACCATGTAAACCTGTTACAATCTGCAGCATCCTGTGGTGGTGACTTCCAGAGTTTAACTGCACACCGTGTGGAGAAGTAACTTCTTTTGCTTGTTTTCAGTCTGCAGTGTGATCTTTTTTTTTTTTTTTGATGACTCCGGGTAGGTGTATAGGAGGAGACAAGGAATAGTAATTCCCTATGCATTTTTTTCATAACTGTCAGGATTTTACAGCTTTCTATAATCTCTTCCTCCATTATCTCTCTTCCATGCAGAGAAGTGCTAGCCTTTCAACTGCACTCATGGTTTACTGCAATGATCAAACTGTTTTTTCTTTCTGTTTCCTTCTCTTTTCCTAATTCTGTTTGGGTTTTGCCCACTACTGAGCACTGACTAAATGTTTTCAAGACCTGTGATAATGCTATCGTGACAGTAATCAGTTCAGAGCCTATTACTGTGCATGCAGTATCAGGTGTGTTTTCCTTGTGTACATTAATTTACTTTACTCTGTACTGAATTTCATCTGCCTTTTTTATTTCCTAAACACTCTATAGCATGAAACTGTTCTGTACATCTTTTAAAGCCTTTATTTTTACAATATTTTTCTTTAACTGTCCTAAATAACATCACATCAGTGAACACGCTCACTACACCATCACCCACTTTACAAGCGATTATCTACAAAGATGTAGAACAGCCCAGGACCAGCACTAGTTCCCAAAGGACTCTCCTGTGACATCTCTCCATTGAGCAACCAAATAATTTATTCTCGCTCCTTGTTTTCTACCTTTAAATAACTCATTTATCCATGTGAAGAACTTCCATCTTCCACAGTTCAGTTTCTTTAGGAAGCTTTGGGGAGGGGCCACGCTAAAAGAAGTCTAAAACTGGGGAAGAGGAGAAATAACAAATCACTTCCATTTCTTTATCTCCCACTTTCCCTCATTCAGACACACACATCTCATTTACAATATGCCATGAAAATAATCTTTCTGAAGACTACTGCATTTTCCCTTTCTGTAAATGGTCTTTCTTAAATAGCATGGTTCCCAGTTGCTGTTATATGATCATTCTTATAACAGCAACAAAATCACCAAGTGTCATTTCATTAATTCACCCACTGAAAAACTGTTTCACAAGAAGGAAGTTACCATTGGGGATGGAGAAGGAGAACAACATTTATTTGATAGTAAGGATTAATTGGCAAATAAACTGCATAATGGATGCTTGTGGAGGAATAAATAACATAATGGAATATTTGGGGTATTTTCCTATCTTTATGTACAGTAAGTAATCTATATAAATCCCCCACTCATAGAGATGAGAATAAATGCTACATAAATATTCAAATACTTTTTATAGTTACAATGGGAAACACATCTTCCTGTGCTTTACAGCTGAAATAGCGCTTATCTGCTCTTTTCTCTCCATGCTTTATGTAGCAGCTATTTCAGCATGCCGAATCTGCCTGCTGAGCGAGGAGGGCAGCTGTTCATCTGGTGCACATTTCCACCACAGCGGCTCCGGCAGGAACATTTGCACCTCCAGCCAACGCTGTTGGCATCAATGTTGCCAGCGGGATCTGCAAGATTTCCGCTCTTTCATACACCTATCGTATGACAACACTTGAATTGTGTAGGTTTGCCATTTCAGGAGACACAATTCAAGACCTCTTGAGCATATTCTCAAAGCTCAGAAAGAATATAAACAAAGGAAATGACATGTGTTTTTATGATCATTGCTATAAAACATTTTATCAGCTGAGGGACAGTACGCCAAGCTGCAATATATATTCATATGAATGATTCTTAGTTAACCAGGTAATTCTCTTAATTTTGCTAGTTTTTTATTTATTCTAGCTTCTTAGCCATTGCAGTCCAATCTCTGTTTGTGTCCGGTTTGGGGAGGGATCTGGCCTAGAAGCTGGACATTTGAGCCTACAGAAGCAAAAATGCTTTTTTTTGCTACCATCAACTACTAAGATTTGCAGAATGAGAAAGAATTTCAATTTCTCCCTTCTGCTGCCCTGTCATTTTGTGAAGTCTGAGAAGATAGGTGCCTTGAAAAGTCACCACGGAGGTGGGGGGGAGAAGTGAAATTAAGACTTAGACATGTAGTCAGCGGTTCTGAATAAAAGATCCAAGGCACTGAAATTCTTACATTTAATGATAAGAAAATTTTCCATCAAAATCTACACCCTTTACCCAAGGAAAAAATAATTTTGAACAAAATTCTATTTTCCAGTTGGATATGGTTTTGGCTGAGAAGCTTTCATCAGTTTTACTGGGCCAGAAAGGAGGTGCCAGTCAGTGTCTGTTTCCCTTTTCATCATTATAGGAAGAAGTATTTATATAGAAATAGTCCTCATGCAGTTCAAAGTCTTCCATGTTCTCGGCTAAATACACTTCCTTCTTTTCACAATGAGCACATTTGCAAATCTTTTCTGGGGCATATTTTTGTACACACATTTATGTTTCATTGTTCTCTTGTTCCCAGAAAACTGCTCCTTTAACTGCCCTTAGTTAAGAAGCCTTTGTACTTTTGATCCATATTATCTTTTCCTTAATAATTAATGTATCATAAAGGTAACAGTGCTTAGTGAACCAATTGTTTTTCTTCATTATTTTACTTGAGAAACCAAAAGTTGTCCTTTCACTCATCACCTGAGTCAAAATTGATCGACAGGGGAGAACATTTAAGTAGAAACTTTTAGAGCAGTAAGAAGTGAGAGTGTGAGAATGAATAAAGACAAATCGACATTACTTGCCTGCTCCAGCACACAAACATGGTCTGTCTGCTACACACAGTGGAAGCTATTTATGTACTGATGAACCCGATACACGTTAATGAGTTCACTTGAGGATTTATGCAGTACCATTATATTATCATAAAAGACGTTGTTGAAAACAATGAAAATAACTGGGAAAAAAATATCCTTGAAGTAAAATATTAATAGATGAAATTTTTCAGTATATTGATTAAGATGTTCCCATTTGTGAAAAATTCAGTGCCATTAACACATACAGTTTGGTTTAGAGTAAGTGGTGAGAGGACTGGATCGTTAGCTACAAAGAGGAAGACCCTCAACTCTTCAATAATGTAGCTGCACTGCTGACCCACTGCCACATAAAGCCAACTTAACACCTCATGAGGTCTAAATGGACAAAACCAATTAAATCCTGTTTCCAAAAAGATCTTATTTCCAAAAAGCACACCAGTATAGGAAGGGTAGGATATAATTTGGATATTAGTCTTTGGCTCCCAAGATCTAAAAAAACCCACTGAACCGACAAGAACACAAAAAGATATCCTTCTATATTATATATACGTGTGTGTGTGTATACACACACATAAAATATATATATATATTTAAACGTTTAATCACATTTAAAAATAGATGAGACTAGGATCAGTGGCTTTTCTACCATTTTGAAGCATAACGCTGCTTTACTATTCCAGCATCCTTCAGGCACAGATCGCATGTGACCAGATCAGTTCAGATTTCATCTATCTGAGTGAAGTCTTGGGCTCTGCTCTATAGGAAATATGCAAATGCTAAAAATAGCTGCTTGAACTAATCACAGCATCATGCCCCATTCCCAAAATGGCTCCAGTGACAGGAGGTCTGAGGAAAAGCATCTAAGAGTTTTGAAGGAGCTGGATCAGAGTGCACATTTGATTTATGTAAAAATAGGATGCCATGTCACCTGCAGCTATATGTTAATTTAGTATAGTTTTTACATTGATGGAGCTGTGCCATTAACAACAGGGTAGAGCTCACTGTACAATACCAGGCATATTATCAGCATTAATCAATTAACAAAAACAATCACCTTCTGAAATCCCTCAGTATGTACAGATTCCCTGGCATAAGCCAGAGTATAAGTACTTTCTTTTGTGTATTTAATATAATGATAATTTGCTATTTCTTAAATTAGTATCTGCTGCCTGTAGTCAGCTTGCTTCATTGATGTCCCTTTCTCTGTCACCTTGTTTTTTTGTTTTTAGGTATCTTTCTTTTAAATCAAACCTTTAAAAAATTTCATAATAACACCTGTAATTAAAAGAATAATGTTACTTTTCAAATAAATTCTTGGCAAATTAGGTGCCTTTTATGGACAACACACCAACTTAATTTCCATGCTTTAAAAATTAACCTACCTTTCACTGAAAAATGTAAAGCCTATGCTTGCATACAAAGTCCACCTGATTTTGTAGCTTGGTTAAAAAACAATAACCATAACAATATGGTGAAGACATATTAACCTAGTTTTATGATGCACTAAGTAGAGCTTGAGTAAACACAAATAATCATGAAGGGAAAATTTTAATGTTAAAAAGTATCCAGCACAAAAGCATTAATCAGCTATTGTGGTCCTCCCAGCTCCTGAGGCTGCAGGGACTGCCTGGCCCCAGAGTGGAGGGACTGCTCATGGCCCTGCAGAGCCACCACCACACCACCAAACGCAGGACTGGGTCCAGTGAAAGTAAATGCACCTCATGCTGACCCCAACAGCTAGGATGACTTTTGGCTACTCCTCCTGGAGGCTTTTGCTCTGCAGGGAGAAAGAGAAGATGCCTGCTGTTCCAAAGGGGAAAGGTCCAGGAGTCCCTGGCCCCTGCCCTTCACTGACTGCTGCTCCTCCATGCTGGCCGTGGGATGACAAGGGAGGGAAAGCACCAGGAGGGCCAGGGGTCTTGTAATAGCTACACCATGCCACCGTCTTTGTCATTTTCTTATGTTTCATGAAAAACAAACTGCAGCCAACCTTGTGAACTTTATCTGAAGCACCCACATGAGCCCTAAAAATGCAATTCAATTCTTTCCCACAGCACTTTGTTCTGAATAAGTCTCTATAAAGCTCCATTGCTGTCTAGGCCTTTTCAATGATTTTTTTATTTTATGTACACCAATAAATGAGTAGTTGCAAAAGACTCTGAAACAGCTGGGATATAGCATGAGTCAGATATTAATTGGCAAAACATGAATACTATGAGTGACAAGTGTTTTACAGCCAGGTTCTTCTGATAATGCAGAGTAAGTGCAAAGAAGGGCCAAGACTAGAACTGCCGGAGGAGGCTCCTTCTTTGTGTGTCCCAGGCAACTCCTGGAAGAAAAGCCTTGCTGATTGGCAAGACCTGGCTCTCAAGGCTTCCTTCCTGCCAGACCTTTAGCCCAAGCCTCCCATTTTGGACCATACAATTACTCAGGTTTGCAAAAGCCAAAGGGCTCCTGTTTCCATATGCACATCCCCACCTGTGGAGGTACACTGGGAGACAAGAATAAGAGGTGCTTCACAGACACAAACTGTAAGAGGGCTCTGCATATGCAACCAGGTGGGTGAGACCTCTCATAGTGACAGCTAGTGGTACAACCAGGTCTTGCAATGTTACTAAAAGCCATGTGGGTTTTGGTGCTTTTCCTCAAGGTGGAGCTCGCTCTTAGAGGCATGTGGTTCTGGAAAAATCCCTGCATTCGTTTTTTTAAATGCTGCTAGGCAGTAAATTTGGCCTTGGTGAGAAATGTTAGACAGAGACTTTCCAGAAACTGTGAGGAGTATGGGCAAATAAACCCTCAAACAACTTGTTTTCAAAATCTTAATGACTTTTAAGCTTGCTTTTTCTTTTTTTCCCCTTCATTTGACTCATGATTTCAGCAGAATTGAAGAGATGCCGGTGCAGCTTAGAACAGCAGTTGTTGGCACATTACCTACCACCCATGCCTGAATACTTGGTGTGGACACAGGCCCGTGTACAGACTTCTATATACGACTGCTGGCCTGTCTCATCTCTCCTGCCTCCCCCGAAATGTCCTAGCTTAGGCCTTAGGACAATAAAGGGCATGCAGGCTGCTTTTTTACTCTTTGAAACACCCCCAGAGAATCATTCCCAGGCAGAGGAATGCTCACTATGGCCGTACCCAGTCAAGCTAGAATAGCAGGTCTGCATGACAAAACTCTTCTTAAAGCTATCCCATTCACCACTGCTATTTGCTTGCCTTGGATTTCTTGCCTTTCACTTCCTGCATGTGGAGAAGGTGTGGAGCAGAGCCCTCGCGAATCAGGGTAAAAAACACCAAAAGAAGGGCTTTTTGCACAAAAATTGAGAATGCTTTCAGTTAAACATACAACCACCTAAGCCCCCGACTGCATCTTCTTCAGGTTTCAGTAAGTCTAGCTGTGCTGCTCTTCAAGCCATTTCCACCCACAGTTACCCACCCATCCACCCTTTCTTACGCATACAATAAAACAAACAGTAAGCATGCAAAAAATGTATCCTTTCACCATGTCACTCAGAGTTACCCCGTCACATTCGCGAGTCTGTCTGTCAGAATACAGCTGCTGCAAGTTTACCTGAATGCTCAGTTTGTCATTTCGTGACTGGAGGCGGTGAATTGCAAATAATGCAAGTGCTAAAATCATAGCCCAGTGCCAGCTGCCCTGTGGGAGGGACTATAAACTCTGCAGCCAGAGTAAACAGCAGGATACTTTGAGTGACCACTGCTTCATCCTCCCACACATATCTTATTCATCTTGACTCCTTTGGATGACATTAAAAGCTGCTGCAGCATGAAAAGAAATATTAATCTGCAAGAGAAATATGAAGAGCAATTTAATACTCAGGCAAGCTAACAGATCTGGAACCATGGCATAGCTGTTACTGTCATCAACCAGCTTTCTAACTGAACAGAAGTTTTGGTAAGTTATGATTGTCAAGGAATACAGAAGTAGAGAGAATACACGGAATACATGGAATATTTATATGACTTTTCATGTGACCCAAAGAGGTGCAAAACTAACCATGCTTTATTAGCTAGTGAAATAGTTGCATTTAAGCCATTGTGCAGAAGACACAAGCAAAGCTTAGAAGAGCTCCCTTGTTTTCCACAGTTTTGAATATCATCATTCCCCCTTCTTAGAAGTTATCAAAAATTATTACTACGTGATTTCATCAAATAGTTGGTGCTAATACAAAGGACAAATGAGATGCTGAACTGCCCTTATCTTCTGGGCAACATTTTATCTTTTACACACAAAGCAGCCAGACAACCATTTCTGAACAAATAGTGTAAAACTCTGCTGCTAAACCTGTAACAGGGTTTGTGTGGACACGTAACAAGGGACTCTTTACAAAAACCCTTCACCAATCTTTGTAAAAGAGCCGATTCTTCTGTTAGACCGGCACAAATCCTCTGAGCTTAACAGGTCTGATTTTCGGCATACACCAGTAGGATACCCAAGGCAGGCCCACAGTTATCAGCCCAGTTAAATTCTGGTAAGGAAAAAGCCCATGCAATCTTCAGAAGAAACCGAAACAAAGGCTCAGCAGCCAGCCATTGTGGCTTTAACTAATCAGAGAGAAACCACCTGCAGGAATACCCCCTTTTCTGTTTACTCCAAGCAGAACCTTCCAAATGATGATTAATCACTGAATAAACTGAACAACTGACAATGACATAATGACAAAGGGAAGGCAGAGAGGGGCACCAGCACTGGTGGATGTGGCTTGAGCATGGGTGGGTGGAATGGCCAAAGAAGATGGATGGCCTGAAAACGCTTGACACTTAAGTATCTCCTATGTAGCAGGAGGACGGCTATGCTAAAGCGAGCTGCCAACTTCAAGCAAATAATGCTCTACACAACAAGCTGACACACTTCCTTCAGCTGTCAGCAGCAATGCAGAGGGGCAGCTTCCTCAGGAACAAACTAATGAGGCTTTTAATTGGGATGTGAAGCACTGATAATAACAGAAATAAGAGATACTGTAAATGACAGGATAATCCATTACAGTGGAAAGCATTGTGAATGTTTTACTGATTATATCCACAGATTATCGTACCTATGTCCCTACTAATTTGAAAAATGATGAATCATAGGGTTCAAACAGGACTCAGATGAGTCAATTAGACTAAGTAGTGATATCAAAAGCTCATATTTTCTGCACTTAGGAATCAAGCATGTTTTGCCTCACAACAAACAAAAATGAGCTGTGTTTCATGCTCTCAGTTGACCAAGTCATTAGCAACATGGAAGAATACTTCTTTAAATTTTCCGTATTTTCAGATGTTCTTGCCCCCATGGAGTCCTTTCTGACAGATGTTTATTAGCAGGAAAAACATTTGCAGGAAATGAAATATTGTCTTGCAGCATTCTGCTGATTCCACTTCTAATAGTATCAGTTCAGGGTTAGTTTAGGTGTTTCTGTGAATATCAATGTAACGAGAAAACTTTGACTGCTATTATTAGCCAAACTCCGCACATTCAGTACTCACACCAAAATTGAGCTCCAGTGTACAACTGGGGCATCACTACTTCTCTCCTTACACACATAATGCTCTCCCTGAAGTTGAAATGCAAGTGGTATAAGATTAAGCCTTAGGGACAAATTCACTATACATCACAGTTTGGGCAGTTATTTACACTAATGCAGAATTATTAGGTAAATCTTCACACCCACCAGGAGATACACGGGCATTAAGCACCTTACTGCCTTTGAAAACATGGCTGATAGATCACCTGATTTGAAAGGTGCTTTTTACGGAACAAAGAAAGATTGTCTGGCTCAGTCTTGTGCCAGTTTTGCACTGGATGAAACAAGTAGCAAAATTCAAATAATGTCAACAGGACTAAATCCTTTTCCACTTATTTTGTGATTGTTTTTGTTTGATCTTAGGAATGTAGCACAGGTACAAAAGAGGATTCGAAACAAACTAAATCAAAAAAAGTTTTGATGGTTTGGTTTTCTGCTTTGGGGATTTTTTCCCCTCTTCCCATAAGGAAAAAAAGAGGAGAAAGGGAAGTACTGCAGTAAATCAAGTACCAGATACTTTTATTTTAGCTTCAGGTTCAGTTAGAGCATTTTCCATTTTGAATTACCGCACTGAAAGCAGGAATATCTCCACATATCTAAAACCTGCTGTGAATATTTTCTATATCTA
>NW_008824986.1:3925897-3937254 GCF_000699105.1 Pygoscelis adeliae | reverse complement strand
TCAGCTACATAGAATATAAATTAAGTCCAATCTCATTCCAATTATGGCAATTTGCATTTTCTCACTGATTTATCAGAAAACAGACAATTAAGATGAGAGTTACTGCAATGATGCATCTGCACTTCCAGACTTTAGCCTATGTCAGTATTTTTATAGTGTACTTCCTTTTGGCCAATGGTTTAGTAAAATTTAGCTTACCCTACCATTTTCTACAAGAGGTCTCTGTCATCAAATGCAGCTTTAGAAATATCTTAGCTTTGAAAAAAATAAAAAAAAATAGACATTTGAGGACTGAGACATTTATACAAACCCAAAGTAATTTCTTGGGGACAGAAACAATCATCCAGGAGCTTTTATCACTACAAAACTGGGATCTTGTCAAAGTGCCCAGAGAAGGACTTGCTCAGAGTGTCTTTCTCTAACAAGCAATGCAGAGACTATTCCTTCTGTACGATACTCCTTCTCAGCACAGGAGGTGGATTAACTACATGGGATAACATGCACTTCTATGCAATAAGCTTGCAGTTGCCACATGCATGAAACTGTATTCGGCTCCGTCTGAGAAGCCTCCATCACCCCACCTCCTCAGCAGTATGGGCACTTTCCAGCTTTCCTGTTTAAGTGGCTTTACAAGAGGCGGGCAGAGAAAAGTGAGAGTATGAACTGTAGCATAGCATTTAAAGTAAGGCTTGGAGCCCAATCATTGCTCAAGGACTAGTTGTGTATTCTGCATATGACATCCTGATTTCAGCTCAGACACTGCAGACCCTTCTGTGGCCTAAACCCTTTTTGAAGACAGGGTTTGGTTCCCAGTCTCACTCATGAACTTTCAGAAATTTTATCTGCCTTTAATTACAATGTCACAGGACCACCAGTATTTCCTAGGAACACCGCTACATACCCTGGAAGGGCTCCTGAATGTAAATTTGTACATTTTCAATTTTTATACTTCCATCCTGCCATATTTTTTCCATGCCTCCACCATATCAAACAGTTCCTCATGACAGCTACCCTGCACATTATCACCAGCTATCTGCACAAGCATCTTCATGTTTCATGTTGACTGGTTTTATCCCTTAAAATTCACATCACTCACAATAGGTGGCCAAAATCCTTCTCTCAAAACCATTCCCTACTCTTTCACCGGTACAAAGTCAGTGCTAATTCTCGTCAAAGTTCTTCCATGTCAATTGGGTGCTCACCCCAAGCCTTCCAAACTCTCCAGTTATTCTGAGGAGTCTTAACAAGAATTGAGCTTCGTATCGAAATCATCTAGGAGTCTTGGGCCCCAATACTGACTGCTTTGCACAGTCCTTTGTCCAAGGATAATGCATAAATTTAAGGAGATCATTTAATGTTGAAAGTACAACCTTTCCTACAGAAAGGAAAATTTCATTTTCAGCTCTGCCCAGACACTAGTAACGGTTGCCAAATTTGCTAAATATTTTTCCTCTATGCTGACATCTTTCTATTACAGCACAGACTTCTCCACAGATTTTTAGAATACCAGTCTGTGATCTCTGCTGTCCTCTCTCTGAGATGATCATTATTCACAACCGCACTAGCTGCAGCTTCTTGATGCTATTTTTCCTCACATTCATGCTTCTACATCTGTATTTTTGGTCAAGCCCCCCAGTCCTTTTTCAATGTCTATTTCCACAAATATTTTGCTTATTTCCTTTACATTTTGCATATATATTTTGATCCAGACAGGATCAGAAGATGAAGATAAAATGCTTTGAGGAAAAGCTTTCCCTCTGTATTTATTCCTGCTATTTATTTTGCATAGCTCTCTTCACTGGCTCTTCAGAAAGAAGTTCTGGTGACCTTTGAAATTTACAGATAAGGTAATTTTAAAAGGCTCAGCCACAAACAAGGTTAGAAACTTTGTGAACAGGCAGGGAAGAGCAGATAACTTACTTTGTTACTGTTCCTTCATTTTCTTTAGATGCTTCTTTTCTGAATTCCGATAAAAACATACATCCCAGTGAGTGAGGAAATAGTAGAAGAGAAATAGGAAAGTACAGACAGTGCATTTTCCCTTCAAAATGTTTAAAACATCTTGTGCTGTTTCTTTGCAACAGTGAAGATGGATGTCTTTTTTAGGATAATGCTTCAAGGAATTACATTACAAAAAATACCAGCTTCCTTTCAGCTAGTTCTCTGCATGTGGCAGGATATTGGTGAAAATCAGCAAATTTGGGATGTTAATGTTCAACCAGGTACAGTGAAGGGTGCAAAGCACTTAAAGACAGATCAGCTTGACAGACTCTGCACTCCAGCCTATTTAGCCAGGCATGTACTTTAGTTGTAAGTTGCCTTGTTTAATTAGCTACTGAGGTGTTCCGTCTTCATCCCTAGTGCCTCATGCCTCATAGGACGCAGAAGCAATCACTGCTTGGGACTATGACGGAGCAGGGCTTGATTGTTCTACAAGATGTCCCATGGATGGGGACCAGACACTGTTGATTAACCATTAACTTTGCAATTCTTAACATCAGGTTTTTTTCTTTCAGTGATGCTAAGATAGACACTTTGGGAAGATCTGAAATGCTGTGTAGAAGATGACAGATTGCTTTGTGTATTTTAAAAAGGGCTGATTACAGCAGGCTCTACTACCAGAGCAAATTAAGAATGAGAAAAACATAGGAAGAGAGACTTTTTAAAAAATACATACACACACACACACAAGCACATTTGAAATGTATATAGAGATGTCTCTATTGAATGTATGTCTAATAAAATACGTGTACAGGATTAAAGCATACCTTGCTGAAAACTCCTGCAAAAACACTTTCTAGCAATCAGCAAAATTCATCAGTCCATAGGTTTATGTTGCTTTTACAGAGGGAAGAAGAGAGACTTGTGGAAGAAAAAATAGAGGTGGACTGGTCTGAAGAGCAGAGAACTGGCTGCAGAGACCACACTGAAGTAAGCGTGCTTATACGTATTTCCAGTGTGCTGTGTTCAATGCAAAACCACTTGAAATCTTTCGTACCATTGACTCCTTCCATCCTGAAATACCACCACCATTTAATTCTCAGATGCTTCAAAAGGATTTCTAGGAGCTCTGCTGTGGAGTATTTAGTTTTCTTTATGAGGTTAGGTTATGCATTTAGGTTATTTTACATTATTAGTTAGTTAACAGTCTAGACTTTTACACCTACCCCTTGCTCCTGACTCCAAATAGCTATATAAGAAAGAAATTTTCATTAGTGCCCATGAAAACAACTTTAGTCCAGTGCTGGCTATTACAGTATTCACAATATGCATCAGTTTTAACTGTTCAGATTAGTAAATCCATTCTCCTGACCTATGAGCTTTCCTTTTCCATCCCTTCAAGAAAGTATTGCAGAGAAGGGCACAGCAATTAAGCCTTGATATTGCCACAAAGCCTTCAAATTTCTTCAGCCATTTCAATTTGTGGTTAGGCCCACCGAGACCACAGAAGAGCACAGACCTCTGGCAGTGATCTGCACTTAGTGCTGGGCAGAGACCCAGGTTTCATGATCCCATTTACATGGGTTTGCAGCATGGTAGAACTGACATCTTGATTTACAACAGCCCAAGTGAGATTAAGTCATGTCAGAGCTGACCATGAAAAGGGCCAACATGATGTTTTGACCAGGCCAGGTCATCGGTAGTGTCTCCAGACATCCCACTCCTATTCACCAGAGAAATCAAATGACAGCACTGAAAAAGCACTCATCTACCTAAAGGGAGTCAGCTTAACTTTCTCAACTTAGCATCTCCTTTCATTTGTTTATGAACACAGGGATATCCCTCTGCTTCCTCCCAGACGTGTCAATAATTCGCCAGACAGCAGGGGTGAAAACCCTGCCACCTCCAGCTGCCCATCACACACCTCTGGGAGTAGGAGCAGCACCAGCCCTTCAGCTGCTGCAGCTCACACCCACTGTGCCCACTGAAAGCAAAGCTACCGAAGAGCAATTCACCTATTCAATTTGCCCCAAAGGCCATCAGTTTCACAAGCTTAGCAACAGCTGTAGGACACTCAAGAAGCTACTGCCTTCTGGATAAGGCTCACAGCACCTGCCACACAGCACTTCCCACCCATTATGTGGCATTCACAGCCCTGTAACTACATAAGGATCTAAGGTCACAGATAGACTATCTGTACCAGTGAGGAGACCCAATTCCGCGAACTCTTCCTGCATGCCTCCCTAGTCAACAATAGCTTGAACGTACTGAGTTTCAGGACACACTGAAGAATCCTGCCATTTACCGAGTCCTCACAAAGGCGATTTTTAAGGAGGTTCTTGAAAGTTTTTGCAAGGCAGTTATTTTTTGCCTTTTTTTCCCCCCAGTCCTTTAATTGACATGGAGTAAAAGTTGTGTTATTTACATGTGTCTGGAAAGGATGGAAGCAGTTATTTTTAACGGTATCACTTGCTTTTAATTCCATCATTCAATTAGACATATATTTTAGCTTCAGGAAACTTTCTTTTCAAGAGGTGAAATGCCAGCACAGTTCACTAGCAGAACCATTAGCTGTCAAAATAAAACAGGCTTCATATTCACAGAACAACAAGATCAACTACACGCGACAGAAATAAGATGGCAGTGCACTTTTACTTTTCAGCAGCTAGCACAGTGTTTTCTGTATTAAATTTAATAGGCATTTTACATGGGATGTCAGATATTTTTGTCTCTGCAAATAGGGTTCTTTCCTTAAAAAAAAAAAATAAATCTAGGTTTCCTGCTGCTTATATAGGGAAATCATTGAAGAACAGCACGGAATTGCAGTCTTACACTAGCAATGACTAGGTAGTCATCATTTTTAAGAACAATGTCACAAAAGCTATTTCGACGCTGTCACTCTTAAGAATAATTAGTTTCCATCAAAGCAACAGATTATCTGTTCATGTTGTCCACTGGGTCATTACAATGGGCAACCAATACAGATAAATGGTATCTAATCTTTTCTGCTCTTCTATTGGACTGATTGATGGTTATAACATCTCCAATATTATAAGGCAGAAAAATTATGCTGACATTTAGAAGCAAAAGCACAGAAAGATAAAACTAAGTACAAAGCACATTCAACACCATAAAAAAAAAAAAAAAAAAAAAGAAATAGCTAAGACAAATAGAACAGAAAAACAAATGACAATTAAGCCAAAAGAGAATTATAGAGGGGAACAGCTATATGTTGTGGGTGGCAGGGAGCTCAATTAATTATAGAACATGAAGGGAAATCCAGGCATTTCCATGAGATGTTATTAAAAGACATATTGACTGAGCTTTCTTTACATGTTATGCCTTAGAAGAAGACAAAAGGATTTCCCTGGTATTGATTTGTTCCTGGAATTGGTCGACTTTAAGACATGAAGAATAACATAATGAGAGGTGGCTGGGTAGCAAACAAGAAAGAACGAATTGCTGCCACTGACACTCACATTTGTGAGCTTCCATATATTATTGCCTTTTTCAATTTAGCATTTGTTCATATTGCTTGTCAGAAACCATTAAACCACAAAATATGCTCTAAACTAAAAATGGCAAGCCTATCAGTTATTCATCTACTGTACAAATAATCACCATTTTCAGCTGACCCGCTCAAAAGTACTAGCAACGTTAACTAGCTGGCTGGATTTGCAGCGTTCCTGTGAGGTACTAAATGCCCTGAACTGCTCCCAGGTAGGAGGAAAATACTCAGCTTTTTGGAGGAGCAGGCTTTTTCTCCCTAGCACTAAAGGTATCCATCCCATGTGCATCTGCTGCATCCTCTGCTGCACTAGCTTTGCACCCGTAGCAGGATGACCACAAGACCAACCCTCCAGTCAGAGTAGCAAGATGAGGACGAGGCTGACTGTCTGTATGACAGCCTGTGGGCTGATGGCCCTTTAAACATCTTCTTGCTGGTGGAGATAAACAAAAGTGTCTGCTTTGCCATGATGGCCTAATCCTGTCCATTACAGGCTGTTATATAAAGTCACTGTGTGTGGACCATTCGTTTGGGGGTTGGAGGAAAGAGGGTTGGCATTGCTACCCACTGGGTAGGCAATCACCGTAAGAAATTCAAAGACAGTGTATTTCTCACCAGTATTATTTATACCGATATGAGAAAAGCAAGCAGCTCCATACTAATAATTAGTACTACACTATGGTTGGCTTCTTTCCATGACAGCAAAGGCTTGCAAATGTAAGTATCATCTTCCCTTATGTATGTGCTTAACAATTGCCCTTACAGTTATGATTCTTCGAGCAGTTTTGTATAGCATTAACAGTTTAACTACAAAATAATTTTCTGTTATGATGAATACATCCACAGCAGGCAAAAATTCCTCAATCTATAGATCCACAGTCAGACAGCTACCTTCAAAATTATACTACGAGTTGTATTTCTTCTCATTCTCTGGCATCTACCTTTTTGATTTATCAGAAACTGTCCCAGGTTTTCACCTCTAAAATTTTGTGTATCAGCTGATTTTGTGATTTCTCTGGGACTCATATGATAGCGAGTCTCAGGCAACAGAATACTTCAGTATGCAAACGTTATTTGGAAAAATAGCTTATGAAATATCAAGGGCAACAGTGGATGTGGTAAGCCTTAAGCAGGCGTGAGCCAAATAGTTTCTCCACTGCACCAGCGTTCAGAGATGAATGTCTGGATAAAGAACTGTCTTTACATTTGCTGTCACTGATACCTTTTAAGTTTTCACTCTTAGACTCATCCACCAGGTCAGTGCTTCTGGGAGGGATGAATCACAGAGCTACCCTTGCTACATTTATAATTTCTACCCAGAATGAAATGTTTTCTCCATCTTGTGAGAATGTAAGATCTCAAAACAGTTCCTGTCTCAAATGCAAGCAAAATGCCAGAATCTTGACACATTTTCTGAATGAAAAAAATACAAAATTCCCACCATGCCATTTGTAATATTCCATTAATTTCTAAAAAGGACAACATCTTATTGTTACATTTTTACTTCACATTTGGTTTGGAATTGAAATTTTTTGTTTTGAACAGCACAGATGAATTTTTCATTCTGTAAGATAGATTATTTTAATTTTGGAACACTAAAACATATTAATGTTTTAGTGAGAATGAGAAATTTGTTAAAATCAACCTATCATATAGCTTCCGTTTCACCTGGTTTGGTTTTGAAAGGGAAATATTTTATTTAAAACTTCATAACTGTCTTTTCTAATTATTTATTCAGATCTTTTTAAACAATTGTAAATGTTGCTCAATAGGATGTATCAGTCCTGAGGGACAATTACACTGTATATAACACCTAAAGTTATGACATTTCAAATATTAACCTCTAAATATCAGGTTAACACAGATACTTGCAACTAAATAGCACGATACAACATAAATCTTCTGAATAAATTGCAAAAGTATATGCACAATTATATCATGTGATAACTTGAAAAGAGAATTCCCCATTGCAGAGTTCTGCTTAAGTCAATGTGGTGCTATAGACTTTGACAGTAAGCCATTTTGTTTCATTTCTTCTACTGTATCCCAAGGCATTAGGATACACTAGAGTCTGGTTTGTTTTATTTTAAATGGAAGTTTTCCTACCCAAGTCTCTGACACAGAAAAAAGTATCATGTTATTTCTCCAGTTGCACAATAATTTGGTAATAACTTTTTTAACTGTAAAGAATTTGCTACTAGTATTAATTTATAAAAGGCAAGGCTTGAAATCTGAAGATCTAGTGCTTTTGTCAAGGCAAAGCTTGAAATCTGAAGTTCTAGTGCTTTTCTCAAAGTTTAATAAATGTCATGCTCCAAAATTTTGATTCTCCTTTGTTATGTTTTTTTCCTAGGCAATCAAATAACTTCGGGGTTGGGCTAAACATGATTGAGATGGATAAAATAGATCAGTCTCTCACTTAACCAGTAGGAAACAATAAAGCTTACCGCACTTCTTCAAAGCAAAAGCAAATCCAAATCTGCTCTGAAATTTGGAGCTAATCTGGGAAGCTAATGGAAACACCTTTCAAAAAAAGCAAAAATTTTGAGGTGGCGCTGGCTGGAAGGGGCTTGTGCCTCTGAACAAGGAAATTATCTTCTGATTCTTTGACCTCTTCTTTTCTCATTGAAACTCACTATATATATAACCTGAGATTTTTTTACTCTTATCACCAAGTAGCCCTGTGAACTAGAACTTGTGCAAAATCCTAATTTTTTTGCTTCCTGTTCAAGTAAATGGGGTAACATAATTTCAAGTCTGAGTATTAGCTCTTCCTCTCAATGGCTCAAATTATAATACTTAAGTTTCTTCAATATGCCTTCTATTTTTAGAAAATAATGGAATCGGAATAAAAAGATGAAACTTTCCACAAATGGAGACCCATATACAACACAGATTAAGTCAATCAAAATCCTTCAAGATTTTTTAAACATTCACTTTGATTTTTTTAAATCAATTTAAATTCCTAAATGAAAAGTCACTTGGACTAAAAATGTAACTTTTAATTTAAAAAATATCCAAAGACACATTTCCATAGTTTCAAAGCTTTTCTTCTGTATTTTTTAAACAAATACTGTGTTAAAAATCATCCTTTCTAAAAAAAAAAATCCAGCTTTGATTTCATACTCTCATTTTCTGGGGTAAAAATGTTGAAATAATATTGACTGCCTCTACTAACAAACAATGGGACCTTTAACCCTGTAATAGTTACTGGGCAGGAAAATAATCCTCTCTCCTCAGGCTCTGTGACTTTGTGCAATTGTGCAAATTAAGGGGGATCTACTTATCACTCTCCTTGTGATAAGTAAGTTTCAAGAAATGATAATGCTCTGATGTTACATGTGATATGGCCAAGTGAATGAATATAAAGTAGGAGGATAAGAAACTGTTTTATCTAGTTTTTTCTTCCCTTCTGTTGTCTGTTTATGCTGTGACATTTTCTTGTTTTAGCTCTCTTATGCTTCTTTGGAAATTAAATGAGATCCAGTATCTCAGAGACTACTGGCACTTATGGATTAGTAAGACTAACGTAAAAGCAATTAGCTAGGAAAAAAAGAAACTAATTGCCTGAATTTCATTTAAAAAAAAAAATCCTACAATAAAAACTTGCAGCAAAGGTGAGGTTCGATAAAGAAAGCCAGGCCTGGGAAAATCAAGACAAGAGAAGGTGCAGGCAAAGCATCTCTCTGGAATTACAGGGACGAGAAGAATGGATGAAGGAATGGTGGGGCTGTAACGACACTGAAAGAACGGCAGCCTCATGTATTCAGCCTTACCAGCAATCTGCCAGCTGGCACCAGCATTTTCTAAACATATCCAGGATACTCAGAACAAGATGTTAAAAGCGATGTATTGTACTTGGTTTATACCAGGGAACCACAGACATATTCCACCTGGATGCCAGAACAGTTAAGTCTCTTGTGTTGTACATGGGAAGACTATATTTGGAAACCCACTCTTGACAACTACATTTCTTTTGAGTTGTTGACTGCCTGAACTCAACTTTTATCAGTTTGAACAAGAATGAATCCATCTAAACCTCATAAAAAGGAAAAGAGTATTTGCACTGTGATGTCCCTTTGCCAGCATCTATTCATGTTTATCACATAAGTACACACACTGTGAAATCTGAGATCCTATGAGAGAAAATAACTACAAGTACAGGTACGTACTTTCCTATGCAAGTCGTTAAACTAATCTGAAGCTCTAGCTTGTAACCTACTTTCTAAAAAGCTCTATTTAAATCTGTGATATACTATTGATTTTGATTAAATAATTTGGTTTTTAATCTAACTTGTACTCAGAATGCACTACTCCACACTGTACTCTGCTTTGTTCAAGTTTAAAAGGTCATTTTGCAGTTTTATCTAAAGGAGTACAAATAATCAACTTCTAAAAGTACACAAGGACAAAAGTACAAAAAGCTTCTCTTTCTTTTCTATGTTTTTGGATCTCTGAATCTCAAGTCACCACTAAGTCATATAAAACTCTCTAAGCTGATCACAAACTCCCGACTGCTAAGGAAAACATTGTGTAGCAAATTAGGCAAAATTTTGCTTCTCTGCATCCTGTAAGATGGTAAGCAAAACAGTACTATCTGAGCAGTACTTCTGATGATTTCACGCCTGGGACAGACAGAGATGCAGGGGTAGCAGACTTGAGAAATCTCAGTCCTGCTGTTCCCTGGCAGAGCAGATGAAAGACAATATAGTGCATTTGTGTGTGAGTATCCATGCAGTGGATCATCTAGCCAGTCTTGCCCACAGGCTCAGGAAGCATTAGATTCCTATCATCCAGGTTTTCAGGTTAGTACACAAAATACAGACAGAGGAAGGCTACCAAGATGTACACAGACTGTCTAATTTTAAGCATCTGACTTAAACGCCGTAAATTGTACTCTTAGGGCATCTTTCTTCAACTGAATGTGCAGAGAATTTGCCTGTCTGGGCTCAAATCTAGGATGTAAGTGGTGCGTGCATGTTCCCCAGAGTACCCCTAAAGAAAGACAAGGTCCCACTTACAACTATTAGCCGCTTGCATAGGCAAAGCCGCAACATCTCTTCTTCCTTGAGACTCAGCCAGGACAATGGGTCGCAGGCAGCACTGCCATGCCCAAGCAGGCAGGGCACAAGGACCGCAGAGCGTGGGAGAAAGGGATTAGCAGTCCTTCCTCCTCCTTAAAAGTACCAGCTCTGGGTCCTTCATATAAAGACTTTTAATGGTCCAAATTTCTCTCTAACCCAAATACTTCACAAGCAGATAGACACTCAGACTGTCCAAGTGAAACTCAGGCTGGCCTAATGTGGCTCCAGCTGTAAGTGCTCTGAAATATATGCAAAGCAAAAGCCTGCAGCAGATGGCATGGATATTGTAACCTGTAATGATTTTTTCACCTGTCAGAATAGTGCAAAACCTGCAATGAGTATAACTTCACCAACTCTGGCACATCAGTTTACAGGGGAGGTGGTTCAGGCACAGAGTCCCCAGTACCTCATTGTTTCAGCTTTCTGCAGGCCATGGCTGGGCAGAGAGCATAAAGAGCCAGTTATGTGCTTTCCTTCTAACTTCGTGAACAAACAGCTCTCTCAAGATCACCATTCCAGCCTTCAGTTAGCACTGAACGTACTGCCATTTGCAAAGGGTCAAACCAGATTCACCTGTGATTAATTCAACGAGTAGTTTGATTTTTACATTTACTGCCACACTTCAAAGCAAGAACTAAGAACACACTGTAAATATAACTCTTACCACCAAACTAATTCCGTAACACATGATTACAGAAAAAATTAAAGTTCCTTGTTTGAAACCAGATGCATTTTCAAGAACTCTTCTACCTGACTTTGTGCCCATACACTTCAGAGGTATCTGGGTGTTACATGCTGAGAATAGCTTACATGATCCAGCCATA
>NW_008824986.1:3924427-3925877 GCF_000699105.1 Pygoscelis adeliae | reverse complement strand
CTAACAGACACTGAGGAAAACTTGACTGTTCAGCTATGAAGGATATAAATATTTCTGAGATAGGAAACTAAGTGCTTGACTATAAGAGCAATATGAGGCAAAAGGCTGATTCATTAGTAATCTAAATTTACATAAGACAAGCCTAACCATATCTACACCTAGAAATTTTTGAGAAATATATACATTTCAATTTAAAATGGCCCATTTGAAAGGAAAGGTGGTTTTGATCCACCTTTTTAAGCTTAAGATAAAAGCCTCCAAAAGGACTGCTAAACCAGAGAGAGCGAACACTTGAACAGCTAAGGAACTTTCCCTGACCAACCAAAAGCAATTCAGGGAAGCAAGTGCTCAAATCAGGATTGACGTGAGAAAAACATGAATTAAAACATTTATTACTTGTATCTTCTACTATACCAGACAACTTTCTTCACTGAACCAAACTGCTCTCCTTGCAAGCAGACGTATCAGCCATGCAGTCTTCTACCCTAGCAATACTTGTGTGTGCAAGAGACCTTTGTTCTTTACCTGGGAACCCATCCTGGTTCTATAGTGCTTCTAAGTGTAATTCACAAACCCCTTAGACTCTGGGATGTTGAAAGTGCAGTGGAAGAATGAGAAGAATGGCAATAGAAGACTGCAATGAGATTTTTTTTTCAGGAAAGTAAGATCCAGGTCTAATATTTTAATACTGAGTTAGTAGTTCTTAGACCTCTTGAAGAAGTTTTGTTCTTCTATGGTTGACAGACACATAGAGCAACTGGAACAACTTTGTGTGCAGATGCAAAATGTTTCACAAATTGCCACTTAGCCACAGACATGGCATTAAGCAGCATTCAAAAGTGAGATCTGTATCCTTACATTTCAATAACTGAAATCCTATCTACTTAGTAAATCTTAACATGACAGAAGTCATTAAGTTCTTCAGGAGTCATTAGTGTTCCCCAAGTGGGTGCTGTAAGGGGTTTTTTAGTAATTATTTTTACAGTGTTATCACTGGAATTTCACAGACACAAGACACAACCAACCTATGTAACGTATTAGTTAAAACAAGCTGTAACATGTTCAAGTGCAATCTACACCGAAAAAAACAAAAGGCTACATCAAAACATTTCATCATTTTTCCCCCAAGTTACAATATAATTCGGTATGTCCTAGAGCATGTTTACAACAATATATCTACGCAGAAAGCTTATCCCACACTCAATCTCAAACTTTTCTTCACACACCCTGCATAAAGGCCTTAAGTCTTAATTCACAGAGCTTGCTCTCTTGCCTGCTGGGAATACTGAACCAAAATTCAGGACTGGGGCTCCTTGGTGTTCCACATCATGGAAGGTGAATGCAAAAAGTAGCTGGACTTGAATCCCGAGCAGGAATTTCTGCTCATATTTGCTCATTTGGAAATCAGTTGTAAAAGGAAACCTACCTAAATGAACAATTCTACGTCCCA
>NW_008824986.1:3906758-3924352 GCF_000699105.1 Pygoscelis adeliae | reverse complement strand
TCCAGCCTTTCATTTGAGAGGTTCACCAGAGCCTAGTGGATTGCCTCCCTCTTTACATCCACTGACAGTTACTTTTTCTTCACCCATTTATTTCAAGTTGTGCAGAATGTCTAGTCAGACATCCATTTATTGCAAGACAGGTAAAAGATACCAGAATTACAGACTGACACATAGTGGATTATAATTGAATGAGTCAATGGAGAATCTCACAATTAAATAAGAGAAATACTTAGGAAGAAGCAGAGTTTGACAATAGCCATTTTTGTCAAAGCATCATATTTGAAGCAGTGGAAAAGACAGTGTCCTTGGCACTAGGAAGTTCTGTCCTTTCTGCCAAGAGGGAATTGTAACTTTCCTATCCTACAACTGAAATTCTGCAGTTACCTCCACAGACCCATGCTGCTCTCAGAGCCTGGGCAATTTTCAGAATCATCCATTGGCACAGGATTAGTTCCAGCACAATGTTTTCATTACCAGAATAGCAACATGGACAGCTCCCTGCAAAAATTGGGGTATGATCTATGGCCAAAAGCATATTGCTGGAATTTACCTCAAATCTACCTAGCAGTGCATGGGCTAAGTAACTAACTTTAGGATGGAGAATAGGGGGGACTCCATCCTGGAAAGCCACAAGACGTCTCTCCTGTGACTGCTCTAGCCACTGTGCTGCCTTGGTATATCCTGTTATCTGGAGACAGGGGCTGCAGGAGAAGCCCTGAGGAAGAGGGGGCTGCTGTGGCTACATGCAACCCATCCTTGTATAACAGGGTATCCTCAAGGCCCCGGAAAGACATTTTGCAGTCCTGCAGTTGCTTTCCCTGTCCAGCAGCACTGACTTTCTCCCTACCCAGGGAGGAAGAACAAGCAGTATGTCTCAGATCCTTTGAAGGGGCCTCAGTCTTGCAGAGGTAAGAGGAAAGGCAGGTCTATGGTATCTGCTGAAGTGGACTTCCTCCAGTTGTCCCATATATAAGAATGAAACAGTCAGAACTGCAAATTTCCCTCTATATGATTTTGATTGCATAGCCAAGAGATAGTTGATGGGACTTTCTGAACACATAATATGAGCAAGAAGCAGCTCCAGGTACATGCATGCACACACAGACCATAATGACATCTTTGCCCTCACCATTTTCTGCAAAGAGACAGGAGCATTTGATCACATAGGCCAAATGAAAGTGTGTGACTATAAATGAAGCCAACACCTAGCTTGAGTTTGGAACAAGGTGTTGAGCTTCAGTTAGAAGACCCTGGTCTCTCAGGTCTTACATTAAATGCATATTTTAAAGGAATATTTGCTCTTAGTAGTCAGGCATGTACACATACAGCAACATCAGAACAGATCTGAAGCTTACAAATTAATAACAGGCTTAAAACCCTGCAGTTTTTCCTGATGGAAGCCTAGCATTCTGTAATGGGTTGAACTGCTGTTAGGGGAAAATATCTACTGTTTTATAGTAATTTGAGTTTCAACGAAGGGTATTTTTCACTCTTGTCTCTTTAACAGTCTCTATACAAAGTGCCACAGCTTGTCTTAAACCTGCTATTTACCAAAGTGAAAAGATTTCCAGGTACGAGGAAAATGCAATATTATCTGTTATAGATAAAAAAACAATAATGCTTGTGATAGGATATGATTTTTTATTTTTCACATATTTAAATCTATATATTGTCTAGTATTGTTTCACCATTGTCTTATCATCAAGATTAACATTAAATCAAACAATGAATTATTCATGAGGTGTGAATAAATGGAATTAGCCTTTCTAGCGTTCACTCTGTAAATCGCATCTTCTGGATAAATGCTTTTTTTTCCTCTCTTTTTTTTTTTTATGTCTGAACACTAGAAATAATGACCTGGCTTGCAGCCTTGCTAGATTAGCTCTTGTTAGGGTGATATTTTTAGATGAACATAGGTCTCATCAACCAAGAGATGTCAGGTCTGCTATCATTCCTGTCAGCTTCCTAACTTCCAACAGTTTCCCCCTCCATGCCTAAACTCTACCTTCACCCCTAGTAGCCATGGTACCTGGAGCTCAGATGATTTGTTGAGCTTGACTCATTATCTACTGTGTTGTAACAGCAGTTAGAAACTGAATGACATTCAATTAAAATGATATTAGCAGCTCAGGAGTGATTTTGTTTAATTTACTCCTACTCAGATGTAAAAACATTAGTGACTTTTTTAATTGGACCTCATAATGTCTAACTCCTACTCAAATGCAATGAAATTAAAGACTTTGGTGGCTAAATACCGCTTAATTTACTCCTACCCATCTATAATGACATTAAAGATGCTTTAGGGTAGATATTGTTTCCAATCATTTATATTCAAAAGAAATCTGAGCTTATAGGTACTAATATTGAGCACATAATAAAATCATACAAGAAATGTATCTATACGGTAGGGGATAGTTGGTTACAAGTAATATTAAAAAGTAATCATTCATTTTTAATGCAAGGATATTAAAAAGTAATGTTAAACACAAAAATTTGTGAAGTTTTCTGTTCTTCACAGCCTCTTCAAGGACGCAATCCCAATCCTTTCCTTTTTTAATTCAGTGTGTGGTTTTACATGAAACATTTTTATTAAATTGCACATGGTTTTAAAATCTTTCTTAAGCGGTATTTATATGATAAATCCAAGGCTGACTTGTGTCATTACAGGGATAGACAGCAAAGCATACTCTTCAGTAATGGGGTTCACTTTGCTCTGTAACTGTTTGTAACACAGCTTAATGGATTCTTCTAAAGTTCAAACATTTTAGAGGAGTATGTGGTTCTCTGTCACATTTACACTACATCACCTCCCTTTTAAATATGATTTGTCCTATACTGAGTTGATGCTGTTTGCTTCTAATACAAGTACCTGCCCCATGTTTTGTAACATTGATAAGGCTGGACCATCAAATCCTTCATGCCTCTTTTACTAACACAAAAATTCCATTGATTTGACCTTTGGCATACTCCTCTCTTCCCCTTCCCAGCTTTAAAAAGCAAAATCATTATTAAAAATGCCTTCCTTCACTTAGATAGACTTCTAATTATTAAAATGAAAAGCATTTACAAAATTTCACTTACGCTTGTATTATGAAGACAAGCCGTGCAGATGACAGATTTGCTCTTGAGATGGCAGAACGAGATTTCTCCTTTAATCTTGTGCTCTCATCTAGTGTGTGGCTATGGAGATGTACAAATGGAAAGGCCTGTTCCAGGTAACTAGCATGAACCATTGCCAAGGGAGAGAGGAGATATTTCTCTTCCTCCCTCTTGGCAACACACAGCCAGCATCCTCATCCTGCTGACTGGTGGGTGGTTCAATGACTATCTTTCGCCCTGCTTTTCAAGTGATGGTGCCTTATACCAGCTTCTTCCCATTCCAAATGGAATGTGGTCCCTTGAGCTCTTGAACAGCAAAGCCTGTTGGAAACCGTGATCCCTGATTCATTTTCTGATTCTGACGCACGAGCCAATGCGTTACTTCTGGATTTCTCGTGTTGCAAACTAGTTTAAAATAATTTGTTAGTTTATAATAGTTACTTTATAATAATTTTAAGGTTTCATTGTAAAAAACTATTTTAATCCTGGAATACATTTGCATGCAATTTTGTAATTCATTCCACTTAAATCTGGAATTTGGACATGGGAGGATTTAGAATAATTTTTCCCTGGGCACGGGCTTGCAAGGGGTGAAGCAGTGTGGGCTTGAAACACCAAGGAGCTTCAACCCTATTACAGAGTATATAGTTACTAGCAACACTAGTAACTATATAAGCACTTAAAGCTAAGCACCAGCTAACGCAGACCCTTCATGTGTCTTCTGCTCTGACCTGCAGCAGGTCATTTGTCAGGTCACACAATAAAAGGGACCACTCTGCTCAACTGGAGCTGGGAAGTGTATTCCCTCATGTGGTTCCTTTGGATACTGTGCCCAGCTGAACAGTACTCTGGCCTCAGCCATAGCATCATGCTGTGCTGTCTCTCCTGCTCCATAGCCTGAGCTGCAAGATGGGACCGCTCTAGGAATTTATGCACTATGAACTACAGACCTTCAGGTGGTGAGTTTGAGACACAAGTTCATTGTAAGGTCTTGGGCTCATAGTGTGAGATGCAGTGAGACTGGCATAGGTATTTTCCCAGAGCAAGACCAGAGCCTTCAATACTTTACACCCTACATGTTTATGGCACACACATGCAAGTGTGGTGTCACGACTAAACATTTCAGCAAGAGCTGGGAGAAACTCTCCAGGAGCCCTCTGGTGCCCCTCCTCACCTCCCAGCCCAGAAACTGTCAAGCCCCCAAAATGAAACACTGAATTTGTGCCTTGACCTGGCACAGGTGTGAGTATCTGGGGCTGGACAGGGTCTGCCACCATCCAGGGAGCAATGGCTAGTAGGCTGTGTGTGCTACCACGTCCTGTGTTACAGCTGCATATCTGTGTGCATTTGCACATTTATTTCGGGGCCATAGCTACTCCTATTTTACCTTTGCTGACAGGATTATCCAAAACCTGTCTGGGTTGACACGTTGGATGTATATTGTTAGTGTTATGGTGGAAAAAGGGGCACCCTAGATACAACAGAAGCTCTCAGAGTAACAAGGTTATTACTATACATTTGGACATGGCTCAGCTATCAACAGATAATCATTACAATTTTATAAAATTAACCTACTACAGATATTTAGCATATTTACTACAGATATGATTAATGTCATTGTCTCCACTTAAAGTGGTCAACAGGGATCACTGAGCATTTGAATTTCTGTTGTCACTACATCTTTCTCTCACTACTTTTTTCTGGCACCTCCTTCCCTAAAGCAGTCTCTGAATAACGTATTGCCAATGGGTACAACGCAAGGCAGAGGAAGCACAGTTACAATATGGTGAATAAACTGAACATCGATGGATAATGTCTGCAAAAGTGAGCACCAATAAAAAATTATAGAAAAGAAAGTGGATATTAAAAAGTGATTAACTGATCAAATCATGACATTCCAGGATCACCAAAGTCTGAAACATATTCAAAAAATATACAAGGACTTCTAATTGGCTTCCATGTCTCAGACTTTAAAGGAATCATTAACAGAATACAGTTCTAAATACCTTGCACATATAGTGAAAATGACTCAATATAATCAATTCAGGTGTGAAATGACAAATTTCAAGATACATAGCCAAGTACATATTTGTCTGCACAGGAAGCCTCTTGGGGTGCAGCACAGTAAAGCACAAAGACTCAGATTTAATTGTAGGGTTTTGTGTACTCCCCCTGAAGCCAGAAGCATTTTTGAAGTCAAGGATACTATGACCAGGATGAAGTCCTTTAATGGATTGGGACTTAAATGCCTACACTGTGCAGACATGCTTTATGTTAACAAGACATTTTATATTAACAAGGAGCAAGAGGGAACATACATCTTCAGTAGGAAAAAAAAGAAATCTGTACAATTGCCCTTTTCTAAGATGGGCATCTAAGATGGTCAAATTGAAAAGGCCAGTTAACCTTCACCTAGTTCCCCTGCTCCAGTAACATGGACTACAAGCCGATCAATTCCCATGGAGTGCAGCCCTCACCAACCACAGGAAAGGGCAGTCAAGAATGGGCTAAAGAGTATCAACTCCTTGTCACCACACTGCTGATCAGGCAATCCCATTTAATCTTGATAATGTGACTGCAACACATTTACAAGGCACCCTAATTCTCTTTTTGGGTTCTTGACCCAATATATAGAACACTTAAACAGCCTATATCCTCTCCTATCCAACCTCATTTTATAAAGCCATTATTTAATACATGCACTAACAAACCTCATGCTAATGTATTTTCTAGTTTTCTGGACAAAAGAAAGCTTTCTTTGTTTGCTATCTCTAACATCTATTTCTAACGTCTCAACCAAATGAAGTGTTTCTGTTGCAACTAGTTCAGAATTGTTTTGGGAAAGAGGAAGATACTCCGTAATTTCCATGGTGGAAATTTTAATAAACAGCACCCTCAAGAGGATTAGAACTCGCTTCCTTCACTGTTTGGTTAAAAAAAAAAAAAGAGAAAGAAGAAGAAAAAAAAAAGAAAAAAGTCAGTTGCTAGGCTACCACTTTTGAATACAACCAGAATAATTTCCAAGGGTTATTTAAGGTGTTTAACTACAGAACAGATACTGTGCGGGAATCCATTTATGCATTAATACCCCCAGTCACAAGTGCTACTGTGGTGGCCCTGAGGCATCTGCATGGTTTAGTGTGAAGCTGAGGCTCGCCAAGATCAAACAGGCAATCAGTCCCCATTATGAGAGGGGGTGACTTCGGAAAGGGATGAGGAGGCAGGCTGCTTTGGGGATGCCTGTTGGTTTGCACATTTGGGAAAGTCCTTGTGAGAAAAGCTAATGCAAAGAGAGGTCTCATGTTTTGTTCTGAGGGCGATGAGTCCCATGGCCACGCTGGCTTGTGGGCTGAAGGCATGAGAGCACACCTGGACTGTTTCTTTACACTACACCAGGATGAGACCTGGACACATACTGTGGACATTTGGGAAGGAAGCATAGCAGCTATACCCCACACTGGGTAACGGAAGGACTGACTGGAACTAAGGGCACACTGCCAGTGCCCTTCTTCCCCAGGACGGACAGGAGGTCATTAGCTGGGGGCAGCTGCCAGGAAGATTACAGCCTCTGCCCCTGCAAACCTCAGCCTGAGCCAAGTCATCTTCAGAGTCTTGAAGGAGAGCAACTTGTGTGATATGTCTGGATTTAGTAGTGAAGAGATCTTAAAAATCATGTCTCAGAACAGAAATTGGATGTGCTGAGGAGCAACCACAATTTGTGCAGCATCAGAAAAGTCACTCTGGTGCTTCATTCTACCATATGATGGAGTGTATATATTTTCTTTGCAGAAGTAACACCGTCCAGATATCTTCCCTCTTCCACTCATTCTTTCCAACTGAACACATATCAGATCAATACCACTAAAACTGATTTGCTGGCTTCTTAGTGATAACTTCACTGAAAAGGAAGATTTCCAAGAATACCAGAACACTCAATGTTAAATACAGCAGTAATTTACAGAGTGAATAAATTTGATTCCCATTTGGATGTTTCTCTCCAATGTGTTGACAATGGTCAGGTACAGGAAATTAGATCTTTGATATTAGGTTTAAAAAGAATCTTGCAAAAATAAAATAAAACCTTGAGAATGAAAAGTCAATTAAATAATTCAGAATAATTATTTTACACTTAATTTAGTAAACTGATTTTCAAAGGTTATATGTTGGGTTCTCTCTCTGTTGCAAAATTGCACTCAGAGTTTGTTGTACTGGCAAATGCTATTATTTAGCCTTTTTGTTTTAATTATGAGCACTTTCTCTGTGCTTATCAATTTCTAGGAGAATGTTTATGGATTAAAAAGATATCCTTACCATTTAAAAAGTCACTGTGATCTAAGGAAGCCTAAGCAAGGATAGACTTCTGAAGAGTAGCCGGATTCATGCCTAATGTTGTTTCAGAAGAGAGTGAATTCCTAGATGGAGTACCCAGCCAGATACAGATGTGATGGAACTGTCAGAAAGCACATTTAATCCATCTGCCAAAAGGAAGCTGCTTTGTCAAATCAGACCTGACATTTCAGAAATGTTTTCACAGTTACACTTTGGTATGAAGAACTATTTTTAAAAGCATTCTTATTACTTTTTTTAAAAATCTAGATGCTTTTACTAAAGCTAGAAATGAGATGACACATATATGCTGAAGAAAACTTGGGCAGAAATAACTCATATCTGATCATTATTCCCTGGAACAACAATAAACAGCTGCTTATCTGTGATTGTGCTACTTGGCTGTAGCATTAACGTAGATATCAAGACTTTCAAGATTCACATTAACGTAAGCTCCACAAATTATCCACTATACACGCATGAATGGCTCTGGTCCCATTATTCTGAGATAATTCATTTCCTCCCCTTCTCCCAAGTTCTACTGCCCTTTCTTAGCATGTCTGGCCAATTTTCTGACATGAAAGCCTTACTAAAACATACTGCTTGCTTACTTTACTTGCCATGTACAGCAATTTTGGTTAATTATTTTAAAATCCATATATATACATCTCTATATAGGCTCCATATGAATAAGAGAGGCTAATACATAGCAATTACCTCCATCTTCTAATTGCTTTACTAATTTTATTTGAGATTAAAATGGGCAGGAAATTTTTGCATAACTGTTAATTAAGATTTCTTTTTCACCCTTCCAGAGTAGCGTAATATACTGGGGTAGAAATACAGCTTAACCTACATTTCACACTCAGTCATATTCATTTTTGTGCTGTAGTTAACAAAGGTGTTCATGAATCAGCTGAAAATCTCAATTCATAGTTGGATAACACTTTTCTTCAACAACAATCCTCAGCTACAAATGCCAAACAGGAAGAGCACATCTGTGAAAAACAAGCCTCTTAAACTGAACGAATGAATAACAATGATGTGTGGGTTGTGCTTTCTATGCAGCAAACTCTGGGAAGACCTTTCTGTGAACAGCTATCTGATAACAATTGAAGATGCTTTGGTGTTCCTACTCGCCTCCCACGGCCCTTTGTATCAGCAGCTCAGCAGAGAGAGTCTGACAGCAAGATTCCTTTGCCATTTGAAATTTCAGGTACTGTAACTCAGCTCAGTGCTGCACAAAGGGACCTCTACTGAGTGGCTGTGTGTTTGTACAGAAGAGACAGAAATTTCTCAATGGCTGGGTCTTAGTGTGCCACACAAGTTGGTATCTATGAGTTATCCCAACTAAATCGCCCTCTGCTAAGTAACCTTTCATCACCTTGGTCTCCCTGACTCACACACAGCAGCAACCTCATTTCCAATAAACAAACTAAAGCTTACAGCACCTATCTAAAGCCCTACCAATGCTGTACACAAGAATCTATGCTGCATGCAGTTCCTCTCCCAGTGAGTTGCAAGGGCAAGAAGAACAAATCACCTGTGCTTAAAGCACCATTAGGTTCTCAAATACCATGCTGAAAACCATAACGTACAGGTCTATAAAAATGGAAGAGAATAGAACAGAATAAAGTTCATCTTCACCTCCAAAGCTTAGTGTAAGAGGCATTTCCCCGTCATTCTCATAAGCCCACCAGAGAGACATTAGATCTGAATATAAAAATGTAGAAGTATGAACATGAGCAAATCATTATCAACTTGCAAGCTGCAGTCTGCCATAAACAATCCCCCCTCCCTTTTTTGCATCCATAATATTAAGGAATAACTAAAAGTATTTGCAACACTTCATTCACCATACCAGAGATTGCTGCATAGAGAAAGGGCAAGAACATTAGCGCTGGCAAATTCACATTGCTCTTTTTCCTCAAGCCCCACACCAATATTTACATAATCCAGCAGTATAAAAACAAGGAACTGTCAGAGTTCATCCCTGAAAGAAATCCCCTTTGACTGCTAAAAGGCAGACCCCCCTAGCCCTGAAGAGCAGATTGAAGCTGTTCAAAGCTTCTTACATCAAGAAAAGGCCACACATTTTAGATAGATGTAACAAACACTTTTAATTTTGCAGAAAGTTCCCCTCCATCTCAGCAGAGGGAAAGTTCTCAAACACTTCAGTGACATGAGAAACAGGCTCTGATCTGCTCACTTTCCTTCTTGCCAAAACAGGCTACAATTTCCCAAATACATGAGGCCATTTTTTCCCGACCACTTAAAATCCCAGTCACTGGAATCAGAGTCTGACTACAGTTAATTTATTTGGACTCCGACCTCATCGACACGCTAGAGCTCCAGGCTGTAGCATAATCTCAGCATTTTTCTCTCCTGAAAAACAGATGCTACTAGGAGGAAATAACTTTAAGTGCTCTGCAGCAATTGCCACATTCACAAAGACAACTTCTTCTCATCCCTTCCATCAAAAAAATGACCAAAATAGAATCTTCCTATAGACTCCTAGGAGTTCCTATCCATGGTTTTCCATGCCTACACTTGACAGCATTTGTCCAGCTATAATTAAAGATGAAAAGATGAAACAACACTGTTTAAAGTCACCAAATCTCTGATGGGTTTTCTCCTATCCCAAATCTGTGAATGTGAAGGAAAAGAGCTTGCTTTACAGAAAAGATTGGAAATGCATGTTAGATGCAATGTGCTATTATAATGATGAATTGCACTGTCTAAAAGTCAAAGCACGGGTCTCTGGGGTACAACCCACTGTTCTGTTCCCGCTAGCTGTACAAGGGACACTTGCATCCAGTGCTTCCGATTTCCCCACCTGTAAAAATGTGAATAAATAACTGCTTAACACAGATGTTTCAACATCCATTGCCTTAGCATTTGCAAGCTTTTACAGGTCTTAGGCTAGAAAGCACTCACAAAAGCTGAAAGTAATATTAGTTTAGATCATATTTTCTGCATTTTTTGTCCTCTCGTTCTTAATTTTGAAGGACAACTGCAATTGCAGTTCATCCATTTAGGCTTATCCTAAAGTCATTATTTGTTATGATGCTGTTCTGCCTTCAGCTACAAAGAAAATTACTATCCCTACCCCCTCACAGGCAGGATTAACAGCCACAGAAAATGAGTTATGGCTAGTCTAACTGACAGGAGCTCAGAAGCAAATTCATTTTCAGAAGTCCACCTAAGCCCAGCAAAGAATTCTGCACCCTGTGTCTTCCTAATTCTTCCTCACAGCTACGTAAAGAAAGTACACAACGTGTTTTTCTTCATTACCAGTCTGCACACTCAAGACACATGCTGAGACCTATTGGTGCTAAAGGTCGCATGTGAACTAAGTGGTGCAACACTATCTATACAGAGCTTGTGCATTCACACCTAATTATTTTTTTACATAAAGAATATATTAAAAATATTGTCAGCACGGGTGGATCATTTTATTTATAGGTGTAATAATAATTATTCTATTTATGTCTCTGTCCATCTCCAGGTAAGCAGGGTAGAGGGAAAAAGAGGCTAGTGTTCAGTGAGATTGTTTACAAATACATTTGTACCAAATCAGTAGTAACCAGCCTCATAATTTTTTTTTTCAATCCATAGTTTCACCTTTCTTAACAGAATAGGTGCCAGATGGAGCTGCATGGGCATATTTTGGCTGAACTTAGTTTAGAAGATTCATAGATCCTGGCCTGACTGTTTTTAATGCCCTTTATCAGTAGATTGATGGGTATGCTCATCCACGTTGCTCAGAACTGAGCTGTTATCCAGGTAGCATATGACTGCTATCAGCTTTTGCCCACTAGACACTACTGAAGAAATTATCCTTGAATCAGCTGAAGACAAGACATTGTGGGATAAAAGTATAGACTGGATGCTGATATACTACACAGTGCTTATACAGACTAACACCACACAACAATGATCTCCAAGCAGCCTTCCAAAGTGGTAATATTTCAGTTTAGAGATCAGCGTACAGTTTCCAACCAAATACACTTCAAAATCACAAGCCGTGTTAAAAAACACATGGCACCTCTGTTCTGAAAATATTTTGGAGATATCTGTTTTTTGAAGTTGTTGCAGTGTAAAAATTTACTTACCTACCTGCAGCTGCAGTGAAAAAAATGATAGTGTTCTCCATGATTCACAGTAATCAAGAAATGAAAACTAAATACATTAAATTCTCACAAAAAGTGAGAGAAGATATGAGGCAAATAACAGCTGCAGCTTTTCAATATGGGACTGCAGAACACACCGTAAGTGTGCTTCATGTCATATACAATGAGTGACACATACCGCAAGTCATTTGGAAGATTCAGCATGTTACAAATGAAGCACGCGTGTTCTGATCTGTTTTGCATCCAGCTCTGAGTGCAAGAACACACACGGCTGAAGATCCAAGTGTGCATTCCTGATACTACAAACAGCTCCACTGAGATCCATAAAGAATTTCCTATACACATCCAGGCTGTAGGATCAGTGCCTTAGTTGCTTCTTGCCACAAATATCAGGAAAACAATGACACATCTCTCAAAGCTTACCTGGAGAGCATCTCCTTATCTTGCTTCATGAGCTGAAGCCTAAGGATTTAAAGCTTTTTTGTAAAATCTGTAAAGTCTTTATATGTTTAATGAAATACTTACGAGTATGAACGCAAGTCTTACTATCTTCAGTACCTCCTCTACCAAACTGGAGTAGATGCTTTGCTAGATTAGGTCATATGTTACCTCTGCATATTAAAAAAGTAGATGGAAATACTGACTTACATTTATTTTAATACAATTGTGTAATTTGAGGTTTATAGAGCCATGCATAAAGCATTTATTATTCCACCTATAACAAAACTGATCCATTAACTCTGACAATATTTTTGGTACGTATTTTTAGTACATATTTTGTTACAAAAGCATTAAGACACGTTATGAATCATTCTGGCATTACGAGAGTTAATAGAACACTATATATTTTTCAGGATTATTAATATTTAGTGTCGTTCAGTAAATTAAAAAATCAAGTTTAACTAAGGTTAAAAATATCTGATGATACAGTACATAGATGATTGTAAATGTATATTAATGAAGCTTTACACAATTGACTGGATATCTTTTCGTTAATCACTCACAAAACCATGCCAAACATATATCAAAGACTTCAGCTCCTTTTTCATCCAATCTTCCGACATTTCATTATTATGGTTACCTGATTAATGGATGCAATAATATATGTGGCATGATATGATATGTTCACATTAAATTTTAATCAAATATTACTAAATTCAGAAAACATTAAGTAAATCATGACTGATGAGGCAATATTGCTGTACTGTCATATTGATGGTTAGAGAAACTCACTATGGAGAGTTACAGATTAAGGAAGAGAAGTAAATCTTATGAGGAAATAGAAGTATCTCAACTTTAACTAGTTGGTTCTTTTAAAATTGCCTTCCAGCCAAAGGCTGAATATTAGATCCATCAAAAGTATTCAAGTGTCTGTAACTGAAATGAATATTTTGTTTTCTTCTATTGCAAGTTCTTTTAATCCATTCTTTCAAAAGTATGGATTAACATATACTCTGCACAAGGGCCTTTCCCAAAAGATGATGGCCTTTGTATTGAAAAAAAAACATTATTCCTCACTGCAGTTGGGAAAAATTAGCCCAATTTATTTAAAACCTTGCCATGAACTGAGAAGTGGAGTGTCAGGCACATGGAATACACTTGGTCTGTTCACTTCTACCCGAATTACGCTACTGTCGCTTTGCAGAAGATGGACAGGGAGATGGATGCAGGTTAACATTCACAGGCTAGATCTGCAAATGGTTTCATCCTGGAAAACCAGAGAATGTGCCTCTACTGCTGCAGACAGCAGCTTTCTTTTCAGCTTTAAGTCAGTAATGAACCTGTTCATCTGAAAATTTGGAACTCGTATTTGGCAATAATTCTATATTGCATTTTTAACTGGCAGCAAGGAAATAAAACACTGAACCAGCTTTTTACTGCTGTGTTTGAAATTGAGAGCACTAATTGTATTTATCTACTTACACTTCCTGTTCTAGTGAAAAGTCAGATAGGGTTTGCTTATGTTGTCCTATGCCTGCCTTGGACATCCATCTCCTGCTCCCCCCGCCTCCGTAACTGAGGGATTCAACTCACAGTTTCGGGGCATTATTCTTTTTTTATAATGAATAAGTTATTTACCCAGAAAATAAACTCCATCTTATGAGAGTTAGATGACCCTTTAGAAGCTAAATGAAGAACCCTAAATACCAATACTGGAGGGAGTACTAGCTAAAAGACTGCAACAAAACAATTCAAGCAATAACCTGTACTGAAAAAACTTATTCCAAAGAATTTAGAGCTCCTAGAAATAGATATTCTCAGGGGTTAATTCTAAACTTTCAGTGTTATAATCCATGACTATGCTTGCATAGAATTTCAGTCCCATGGTACAGGCTAAACAGCGCTCTCCTTCATTTGTTTGTACCTTAAAAACAGAAATGAAAAGAGTCTTGCCATATGACCATCTTTTTGGCAGACTCTGATGCCAAGATATCAGATGTCACTGGATCTTGTTTTGAGTATGTGAAGTAGTGTACAAGTCCTGCTTAATTGCTTAATAAATTGTATTAAAAAATGTAGTGCATTGCATAGTGCTTGCCATGAGACCTTTACAAACTCTGTTTGCCCCTCCACGTCCTGGTTTCACTTTCAATCCCTTTTCTTGTCTTGAAAGATTATAAGGGGTGTAAGACTGCCTTGTATTATGTGGACATGCTTACCAGCAAGGGAGATCTCAGTACTAGTGCACCCCAAATAAATACTACTCAATTCTGCAGCTTTACTCTGAATATTAAGAGCAATAAATATTTAACGTGTTTAGCTGGAATTTTTGTTAGGACAACTTGTTTTTTGCTAGAAGTCATTCCATATAAAGTATTTTAAGGGAAAGCATACAGATAATAAAGGGAGACAGAAAAGGAAATTAAAATGCTAAAATGGATACAATGAAATTAATGACCAAATGGGATCAACTGGGAAGGAGCTCTGAGTACTGATGCATCTTGATAGCTCAGTTGAGCTACTGATTTCATACTGGTTAGATCTACGGCACAAGGATTTCAGTTAAACACCTTCTTGCCATAAAAGTGGGTTTGGAATTTTTTAAGTGTGACTAGCTCATATAACATAAAGTGAACAGTTATGAGAATAATTAAAGCAAATCACTGTTATCTTCCTCCATACCCAGGTAAGTTTTATACAGTTGCAAGATTAAAAAGCACAAAATTCCTGTGAGTGTAAGACTTAATCAAAATGGAAGAATACATCCAAACCCACAGCTCTCACCTCAGGCAAACTCCCACTGGTGTTGGCACCTCATGCAATGCAGAGAAGAGTGCAGACACTTCAAACAATTTGCCTGGAAAGGTTTGATCCACTCTCACTCGATTAATTGAATGAGTATATTATAAGTCAGTCTTGCAGCTCTTGCTTTTCTCAGGAGTGGAAACATACGAGAAAAAAAGAGGTAACTCGAGGTCCTCAGTAAACTTTCAATCACAGATCGTGATGTTATGGCTCAGGCCTCCAAAAAACTGCTGGCTTCCACTAGAATCCTCTGTTAAAATCAAGGTCCAGCTTTTAAAGATCCAACTTAGCCTTGTAGTCTACAGGGTTGTGTCGAATACCAGACCTCTTGTCAGAAAGTCAACTTGAAATGGGCCTATTTCTTTGCATTTCAGTCTGAGAGAGGGAAGAAAAAACAAACCAGAAAATTTCTGGCTGAGCACTCGGGACAGGCGATGTTCATTGGATTTCAAAAAAGAGGCAGTTTGTATGGGCAAGGAAGGGAATAATTTTCTGTCCAGACAGAGAAACACAGCTGTGGAGTTAGGATAAGAGAGCCAGTTTAGAAAAAGAGCAAGGAATCAGTGCTTGTGATGCAAGGACAGAAACTTCATGTCCTTTAGCAAAGTAAAGCTGCTCAACAAACCTACTTTTGTCCAAGCTTTTTAAATCCCCAGAAACCAAAGCTGAAGTGTCTTTTATTTTTGTGGATAGGGCCAGCTGAGAGAAGCATTATTCAGCTGCCTGTGGCAGCTTTAGGAAGGCAGTAACGGAAGCAACGATGCAGCACTGGCCCTTTCAAAGATGAGCACGAGCAAAGCAGCAGATCTGAGTTGGGGAAATGGGGGCAGACCTGTGGGTTACAGGTGAGAGGGGATTTGTGGCAAGGGTGGGAAAGTGGTGAAAGGGAGGGTGATGGCTTTACAGTAGAGCTGTAGGAGAGAATATGTATTAAGAAATGTTAGGAAGAAACTTGGGGCAATGGAGCATGAGCGAAAAACATGGACATCCTCGCATACCCAAGTTTGGTTCCTCATCACCGCTTTCAAATGGCCAGCAAACCCCCATTTTTGCTGTCAGAAATACATCAGTCCTAGTCAATATAAAGGAAAAAGTCAGTATATCAACTGTTCATCGTTATGCTCTCACAAATTACTGAAAATAGGAAAGCTTCTGCTCAGCTTAATACTGAGAGCTTACGAATACAAAGACAAACAGAGTTTTCCTGGTATCTTGCACCTGGACAAAGTAATGCAAAGGAATACTACTTAGCCTTTCACCATTCCTACCAACTCCTTTACCTAAATTAGTTGTACTGAGCAAAGAAATCACACTATAAATATAATTAGTTACTTGGAACCTGATCTAAAGCCTAATGAAATCAGCAGAAAGCTTACAGAGAGAATGAGCTATAAAGAAAATATTAGTTTGATTGCTGTGGGCAAAACTACTTTCAGATCTAAGCAGAGGATTTAGCTATTTTATTCTGCAAGCAATGAGAAAATATCTTCTTGATTCTAAAACTAAAATAAGAGACCTAATTAATTCTAGAGCACCACAGTCATATACATTACTTCTTAGTATGCAGGAATCCAATAGTTTCTTTTTTAAACAGTAACATTTAAAAACACATTTAATTTAAATGGTTATGGTTCCTCTTTTCAGTAAACACATGTGAAGGCATACATTGTGTTTAAATATAATAAATACAGCTGAAGTCATGCATCTGGGTCAATCCTCCGCATGTAATCAGGATTATGAAAATTTAGTTTTTCTTTTCTTATCTTTCTCAATAAATGGTCTATGTACAGATGACTGGAAATTTATTCAGACATGGTCTTGGTTGTGTTCTTGTTTTTTAACTCACCAGTTCTTTCTTCCCTGCAAATCTGGCTGGTTTCTAATTCTATCAGCTGCTCTGGTAGCTAAGGAAAGTGCCAAACTGTGGTTGCCGATTTCTAAGCTGTGTTGAAGTTCTTTCAGAAACAAAATTCTGAAAGAATTTTGTTGCATACTAATTTTTGCATACTAATTGCAAGTTTTCCACCCATTTTAATGACTTGCTCTTTTGATTTTTGGTTCTGATTGCTGACCACATGTTATTATAAGGGAAAAGATCACAGAGGACCTTGAGAGCCCAAAATCCAAATAGATACAAAAGAAGGGGGAAAGGCGACAGGAAAAGGTTTTCATTTAGTTTACACCTTCTCCAAGATTTCACTGTCCTGAACCTCCCAGCTCTCTGAATGAGGTTCCTTCAGCCCCAGCTGTCAAAGTCCTCCTTCATGCACTGCCTTGCCCAAAGCTCCTCTCAGGCATTCCCCAGAGGCAACCCAAAGAGACAAGGCACATCTAGGGGGAGATCCTGAAATCCGGTTATTCTGAAAAATCTGACAAATGGAAGGAGGCCCTCAGTCCGATGGCTCTGTACATGTGTGGTGGGAAATAAATTTTCAGAGGCATAGGGGAATCCCTTTTGTTTCAAAAGTGCTTCTTCAAAGAAACAGACATCCCCATCTCTCTTTGAGGAAGGCACTGTGTGGGAGGCTCTGTGGGCCCTCCTACAATGCCATGACTGAGAAGCCTGTCTTTAGCTGGAGCTTAACTGAAAATGCACAGTCCAGATAAAATGCAAAGGCACAAAGAGTAAATAAAGAAGTAGTCAATGCTAAGCAAAGTGTGGGCTGAGGAATTCTGCCTCCTAAGGAGGTGACAGTCAAATGAAGCTGGCTCATCATGTGTGTCAAAAGCAGCATCAGACAGGTAAATAGCAATTCTACACTTCCCTCCTACTCTAAAATTCCACTCTTA
>NW_008824986.1:3903521-3906713 GCF_000699105.1 Pygoscelis adeliae | reverse complement strand
CATCCTGCACAGAATTACATTTTAATAGTTCTTCTTTTAGACAAACATTTAATTTATACTTATACAGTCAACATGCTATTCCCATGCAGTAGGGAGGAGCAAAACATGCAAAACACAGAAAGGGCGGTAATGAAAAGAAATAATCATCCTGTTTTCATTTATGAGTTTACAGATAATGTAGTAGACTATTTACTATGGTTTTGTTTTCTCTGGAGGGCAACTTTAAATCTCTTAGAACAACCCCTGTAGACACTGGGAGAAAATGGTAGCCACTTTCAGTTCAGTGCAATGGACGTTAGCACGCCATCTGGAATGAATATGTGACATCCAGCACTGCAGGATCTTGGAATTTTGGACAAAAATCTACAAAGTGTCCCAAGACTATTCTCTGAGTAAAGGAGAACTTCCATACAAATTTAGATTTTGAACTAGCAATAACATCACTATATCACATTGCAACTAAGGTTACACAGATAATGTTACAGGTTTCACTCGCTTTCCACAGCCACTTCAGGAATTGGCAACATGATGCTTCTTGAAGGACCAGGGCACAATGATTTCATTTTGCCAAAGCCAGAAAGTACTACCTAGCCATCATTAAAAAAAAAAAAAAAAAAAATCACACTAGAAACTAAAGTTGAATACAACGTTGCAAATGGCAACACTGATGGTTCTGAAGCAAATCCTGCATATTACTAGCAGTTTTTAAAACATGAGATTTTAAGAAGTGATCTTGTCAGGTTTCTTTTTATTTGCCTTCAGTTTTTGATCAGATTTATATATAGGAAACAAAACATTGACACACAAGTCAAGGAAAATGCCCCATTTAAGCATCTGCTAACAGCCCCTGGATGAGAAGAGGTATGGCCAGGTCCCCAGAGGGGCTTACACTCTCTGCCAGCCTTGCTGGAGGAACAGTAATGACCACTGATGGTTACATGAACAACAGGCACACTGTAACACATTGGCTTGACTCAGCACCACGGCTCCTAAAACCTTTATTCTGTTGATACAATATTCCTCACTCCTTTAGCTCCCATTCCACAAGTGGTAAATCGGCCCAGCACCTTACTCCTTTTTCCACTAAAGAAATGTGTCTTGAAATGAACATTGACTGTCTCTTAAAACCCAATAAATTAAATTGCCTTTCCTGAGCCAGCAGCAGGAGTAATGGAAAACAATTCTCAGAACTAGTTTGTTTTATTTCTAAGAAAGTGTTTGACCTAATGATCTATTTTAGTAAATTGGTATGATTTATGCAGAACTGATAAACACATAGTAAAAACCAGCTATGCAGCTACCTGTCATGAGTCAAACATTTTATGCAAAATTAAAAATTAGACACAAACAGATCAGCAATATAGTTTAAATAAATAAATAAATAAATGATCTGCAGTTCAGTCACCAAAGATGAAGAAAAAGAGTTAGTAAAGTGGCTAGAAATAACAGCTTGACAGTATGCAATTTAACTGCCAGCGTATTTAAAATCTCATCCTACATAATATTTAGCAAGATCATCAAAATTTGCCTCTGGATTAATGCAGTATGGAAAACAATAATCAACCAGCTAAGTGTGTAAGATCTCACGTACAGATGCAAGAGAATCAGTAAATTGTGACACATTTAGTGGGATTTTTCCTATTATAGCACTACCGGCAAAAGAGAGAAAAAGGCCAGGCAGCACAGGGCTAAGGGTTAGAGAAGGACTTGTGATTATGAAGAGGAACAGTGACTAAGCGCGATGGTCAAGATGGGAGTTATACTCCTACAGATGACAGATAAACGTTACCTCTTCACGAGTGTGTGTCCATGAATTAAGAGGAAGGAAAACACAATGGTTTGGTACAACAAAACAATTAAATTTTATCATCTCATATGTCCGAGTGTAAGTACTGACAGTGAAGCGCCGAATAGCCTTTCTTCTTCACCCTGGCTGACCTATCCCTTCAATGACTGATACAGGACAACTTCACCTATCTACTAGTCAATCAGTGGGCTCTAGATCAAAACCACTCTGGACTACAGAGGATCTTACTTGGTGATATATAATTAAACCAAGTGATAGATAAGTTCTTGCAAATGAAAACAGGAACTAGCAAAGTATCTTTTGGAAGCTCCTTGCCTGAAGAAACTATCTTGTCTAACCACATATGTTGGAAGGAAAACTCTCCCCAGCACTCCTGCGTTGCAAAGCTAGTCCCCATAGCACAGGGATAGCTGAGAGCTACGGCGTATCAGGCCACGTAGCCTCCCTCAGAGACTCACAGACGCCACTCATGTCTGAGGATCACATCTACAAAGGGTACAAGGGGAATCCCAGACTTTCTTTACCTGCTGCTAATTAGCTTTTTTACTTCTTGTTTTCTAGCTGTCTCATCTTCCCCCCTACCTTCTATCCTCTTCTCTCTTCCCTTTTTTTCTTTCCCTTGTTCCCCTTTCAGTCTACTACTGCCATGCTCCTATGAACTCATGCCATCCTTAGTTCCACCTAAGAAAGTTATACACAATCCCTTCATGGCAGTTTTCTTCTCTTTAGTCTTCATAAAACACAGCGTTGTATGGATATGGATGATCGTGACACTCAGTAAGTTAGCGGGTCAGCTTATTTGCTGTTCAGTACCCTGCTTAGCTGATCTTTCTCAAGAAAGTTTATTTTGAATAATTAATACTACTATCTTGTTAGCACACACATGGTGATACAGCCATTTTGGTATTACTGTCATTGTCACCTGTTTTCATGTACTGCAATTCCTGCAATGAAAAGCCACGAAGAGCAATAGCTGTTTCTTCTCCCCCTCATTGAAAGAGCTGAACCGGCCACCCTCCTGACTAGCTTTGTGCCCGGGGCTGAAATAACAGCCCAGACCCCATCACCTTTGCTTGTATTGGATAACGCACCTCAAGGCAGAACTAAACTCTCCAGGGCAGGAGCTGTTTTTGCACCTTTGCAATGGAAGGGCGCTTCGCGCTGTCACTCGTGTCTGTGGCTCGCCTGCGTGACCTCTCTGATACCCGCACCGACCTTGCTGCCCTGCGGCGATGGGTGCTTTTACCGCCACGCTTCACGACCGTGCTGAGTGCTTTTTTTCCTCACAGAAACCCCACGCATCTACAGACCGACGACCTGTGCCACACGCAGCGCTGAATAAAAGGAGAAAAAAAAAAAGGGGGAAAGAAATCACGGTTGTGTGC
>NW_008824986.1:3893972-3902500 GCF_000699105.1 Pygoscelis adeliae | reverse complement strand
GCGTTAAGTCTGGCCCAAGTTGCAAACACAAGGCGCAAGGGAAGATCTAGATCTAGGGTCAAGAACAGTTAATTCTCTGCTGCCTTGTGGGTTTTATCAAAGCTGTATCTTGCCTTTGCCTCAGATGCGGTGATACACAGAGCGTTCCCTTAGACAACTAGCTTTGGTCCAGCAGTCCAATTAGCCGGGAGCAGCACACCAGGAATACAGCTGTAGTGCTTCCAGGAATGAGTTTGATCCAGAAATTGTTTAGATAGTGCCATGCAAACCTCAGAGACTCATGTCAGTTTAGTTTTTAATCAAAGCTTATTTGCTCCAGCATGGTGTCAGCCCTGACGAACCCTTGCCTGCTCCATACAGAGTCAGTCAGGTATTTCTGGATCGCTTTCTGGTTTCAGAAAGGCTTGTAAAATTGGCATTGCAGACCACCCATGGAATTAGGGCTGACAGTGTAGCAGGAAGATGGTCTATTTAGATCTGAACCGATAGTGCAGAACCACTCTGGGTATGTCTGCGTCGTGCTGTCTCAAACTTTTTACTCTGTATACTGGAGGCCTGATTGAAATAAGGAACAGCAGGAAGTAGAAAGCTCTTGTAACTTGTTGATATGATGGGTTTCAAGTCAGACAAACTTGCAGCACAGTGACGCAGGAGGAATAAACTATAGCTGTTTCACAAACACTATAAAAACTTTTTTAAAAGTAGATCTAGTGCATGAGCTTCTAAGGAGAAAATGATAATTGAATATTCATTAGTAAATGGCTGAAAGTAGCAACTTCGTGGCAGTGCAGTTATCACCAGTTAGTAGTGTTTCTTACTGAGACCACTTACTAAGGATTGTAGAAGTGACAAGAAGTGACTAAAGCCTGGCTGATGATCCTCTGACCACGATAGGAGTGTGCAGTTACCACAGCTGTCTAGCACCAGGCTGACAATAAGATCACTTCTATGTAACGGATGATACAGGAAAAAAAGTTGCTTTGTATAGTTTTGTACAGAAAATTTAAGAAGTTGTCTGTGCATATGTTCCTACTTCCTTTTAAGGAGTATCCTGAAATACAAAAACTTTTCTTGGAACTGCTGCACAATATAGTCATGGATCATCTTATATAGAAAAATGACCTGTCTTTTCAGGTTGTGTCAAGCACCATGAAAACTATTCTATGACAAGAGCTTGAATGGGCACAGTACCATGGTTAGAACATGCCTACATTTTTTATGAGGACATGAACAGGAGTAACTAGAATTTTGCAAAGCTCTCCTATTCACGGTCCTTCTCTGCAGTTGAGTTTCCGATTTGCAACAACATTCAGGGAAGGTGCCAACCTCCAATATAAGAATGTTCATTTAAGTTTTTGATACTATCCAGTGTCATGTACTTCACTTCTACAAATCTCTTCTCTTACCTAAGTGTAGTTCCTGTGGATTGGAAAAGCACAACTTTTTCTAAAGATGCCAAACCATCAGAGAGGAGGGGAAAAAACAAACAAACAAAAAACCCTAAACTACAAAGTGGTTTTGGATATGCTAATTGTTAGGTGTATTTATCTGCTATCAATGACTTAAGTACAAGACATTTTCCTTCTTTCAGTATATCATGGCTTGCTAATTTTTGTGAAATTGATTTTTCTTTAGTTAAGGCTTTTCATTAGAATTTGCTATAGTTCTTGGATGTTGCTTTGTCCTGTAAAACTTGTTCATTAGTTGTGTATTTGAGCATCTAGTCTTAGTTACTGGAAAGCATGGATACTGCCCTGATTTTCCTGGGGAGCTGATCTGCCAAAAAAAAAAATCCTTAGTAGTTTTGCAGTATCCTTATGTCTCCATTTCTCTGTCAACATGTAGCACACCAACTGCACTTAATCACTTGTATTGGTGGCTTTCAGTGTCAGTTATTGTTTATGTATTTGACTCTTTGCTTAGCCTTCCTAATTACAGATGGCATACCATACCTTGTTGTATTCTGCTGACTTTAATTACATTCTTTTTCTACCTTTGGAAAGATGTGTTTCCCTCAAAATAATATTTTATCATTATGCATCTGGGTCTTAATGCCGTAAGAAAAAGAAATATCATTGATAGTTTAAGTTTAATTGTATTTTCGTTTCCTTAATTCACTGATTTGCTTCTATAGATGGCACTAGACAAATACTGATTTGCTTTCCAGATCTGTTTGGAAAAAAAAAAAAACCCAAACCTGTAACTACAGTGTTTTTTGTTTAATGGAAGTTTTAATCGTTGACCTTCAGGTCTAATGACTTCAATGAGACATGGACCTATCTTTTTAGAATTTGGGCTTTAGTTCTTCAGACCCCCTTTTTTTTCTCCTTTTAAAGTTATTCTTATCTTTTTGTATACCTTCTGTGCCATTGTTGCATGCTTAACAAATAACCATGCCAAGTCTAACCTCATCTTTCCTTCTTTTAACCTTTCTAGGGCTTGTGCTACAATACTAACTGCTGATTTGATTTTTCCCACTGAGCTGTCCTAAGGTATTAATTGTATCCAGTGATACTTCATTTAGGAATAAATTGAAACCACTTTTCCAAAATCTGTTGCCATTGTCTGAGTTGTTAGAGCCATGGGAAAGTGTTTTGGGGCAGCTCTGACACTTGAGCATTTATTTTGTCTCTTCCTCTTGTCCCTTTCCCTCCTTTCTTCTCCCGCCTTAGTCTAGTGTATGCTTTGCAGATGGGAAGCATCATTTAATCTTGAAAGAATGGGTTAAAGGCCTGATCCTTATGCTTTTACTAATAAGGAAGCCAGTTCTTCAACCCTACAAATAAAATATTTAGGTTGTGCTGTGGAACTTAAAACTGGTATGGACTAAGGGCAGTCCCTGCACCTGCAGGCAACCATATAGCGGATATCTAGTCCAGCTGAATACTTGTTTCACACGTAATCTAGTGTCATAAACTAAGACATCTCAACATTCTTTAACAAATTAAAACTTTTACTGCAAAAGCATGAAGATAAGTCTCCTAAGAAAAGACCTCCTGTAAAAAAAAAAAAAAAGTTAAGAGCTTCTGTGCTACCTACTGTAGGGGCAATTCCTACTGCCATCTGGTTTAGGCAAAGAATTCTGATGTCACATCCAGCAATAATTTTTAACCTTAGGTATATGAGCAAAAGGTATCAGCCAGACACCTGTGAAGATTTTGCATACTTAAGAAGCACAGCAGCACACTGCTGACCATCAGAAGCTTGGAAGTAATGCAGTAAAAATATGAGGCAAATAGTATCAGCCTCCAGAAGAGACTAAAAAGGAAACCTGCTCGTTGAACAGAGTCTGACACCCAGGACTTCATAACTCTGCAGATTCTGCTTTAATACCTCAGTATCTTCCTGTAGGCTACGTGCTAAGGAGCCATACCCCCTCTACCTTGTATTCTTCCTACAAGGTAATAGCACTTTGTATGGTTTATAATAGGATACAATACAAAATCTGGTGAATATCTATTGCCTGTAAGTTTCTTGAAGTGTAAGGGATCCAGCTTGAACAGTTGTTTTGATGAAAAACAGAAAGCATGGACCAGTGGCTGGAGTGAGAATAACAAAACAAAATGTATGTTGCGAGAATTTCGTACAATAAAGCTTTTAATATTAATGCATTGGTAGCAACCATTCCAGTGCAAGCCAATCAATGGTCTACTTTAAGAAATGTTTTAGAAGTGAGGGGAATACTACACCCACATGAGGGCAAAATAACAAGCAGAATAAATATGCAATATGGAAGAGTAGGAGGAGGAAATAGAAAGCATCTATGAAAGTTTACCAGAGACCAAAGGATTTAAAACACACGAGCCAATGTGTTTGAGACAATGCCAGCCTGCACCTCTGTTATTTGGATTGGAAAAACAGGAATATTATGTTAATCTACAGAAACATCCACTGAATCCAGTTTGTTTTCTTTTTTTTTTTAATAAAGCTTAACCTGAAAGCTGCTGTACTTGCTCTTCCAATCTAAAATGAAAAAAGAGAGGCAGACACACTCAATTCTGAACTCAATCTAGAGAAAACAAGCATTTAGGTAATAAAAATGGAAGTATCATTATATAGACATGCCTAACACAAAGTCTGTTTTTACTACAGTGGTGGAAGCCTTGTCTTGGGTTTCCCAGTAACAGCATGATCTATACGGGGCCATTCATTTCACCTAAGGGAAATGTAAGGTGTGAGCCCACAGAGACAGCAGCATATCTGTCTGAGTAAAGTGACTGGAGGTGCTGAGGTGATGCATCAGATACTCAGTTGAACATCTGGATCAGTAATAGCCTCCTTGGAAAAGCTCAACAATGTTGTATTCAGTCATATAGCTACTATTAAAGCGCAACACAAAACTGTTCTGTTGCACATATAACAGCTTGCACATATAACACCTTGCACCCAGTCAAGAACATAATTAGCTAAGCTACAGGTGGTTGAGAGAAGCATTATTTCCTCACTGGTTTCTATGCTGTTTGGGTACCTACCAGCAGTGCCCTTCTGCTGCGTCATGCTGGCATTACATGCGTATCATAGAGCCTCCTAACAGCTTTAAGACCCAAATGAAGCCATCTCATGGAGGCCTGGGGAGGCAGCAGGCTGAAGTCATGGCTAAAGCCTTTCTGCCCCACTTGTTTGAAGTTGTTGCTCCTGGAATAGTTTGTTTACTGGACCATTTGTTGTGATGATTCAGTTGTCCCTGCTGAGGGGTAGGTAGCTCAGTCGCTGTAACAGCTTGAGCCATGTGGTTTAGGGCTACATATAGGAGCCCGGATTGTTTTTATTATCAGGGTAGTGGGACTGTTCTCATTTAGCTTATGACCTCCAGTTAGGAAGACTTGTGTAGTTGCAGGTGATCCAGGAAAGAGCTGCAGCTATGCCTATATAGAGTTTTGAAGACTCCACCTAACCTGAGCAGTGTGATTGTGAGTTGATTTAATTCCAGATCTCTTAATTGCATTTGCATGGTGAGGAATTCAGACTAACCATTTTATCTTAAATTTGGAATAGGTTGGGAACACACGTGTAGTCAACAAGAGCTATTTAGTGAATTAATGTTGGTTGGCTAAACAACTGGTTGCTTGTCTGCCCATCTATTTAAATTCTAATACTATTGCTTACAAGCAAGTTGAACTTCAACATCTTTACAGTTCAATACAAAGTGAGTGAGTCTGTTAATATTGAGAATACATTCTCATGAGTTTCACATACTTGTTTTGCTCTATAGTCACACTAACCTGTAATTTACAGTTGAGTCATTGTTCTGTCAACCTTGCTAAGTACAGGCTTTCAAAGACAGAAAATTAGCTAACATGTGGCTAGTGGTATTAGTTGAGCAGCCACAGTGGGTTCTGCCATTTTTTGTTTCTCCTTCAATCAACTCTATCTTTCTCTACAGAATACAAGGAGTATTTTTAAGGGGGCTTGCTTCTGTTCACGAAGCTACACATTACCATTTCTTTATGCTTAGTGGCAAATATATTCCCATTATTTAGCATAAGTTACAGTACAGCTCTTTATTGTTTCAGCTTTTAGTGTAACTCCCTGTAAATAAAAGCATTTTCCATAGTCACCCTGAGTTTTATTCATCATGATTGCACTTTTTTTTTTTAATTAAAAAAATGGATAGCCATAGTTTATTCTTGGACCTCTCAGGTCAAGTTTTCCACTTGTATTCTCTCTTCATTCCATTTTTCAATGCATATGCAGACATACACATTCAAACTTTTCTAAGTTCACTGTTTCCTAGTATGAATGGGTTTGAAAGAGACTTCTGTGTGCGTAGCACTGACAGTGTTTGTGGGCTGGGGGGAACAATGGTGCACCACCTCATCCTACCCTTTGTGGTCTGCTGCTTTAAACATCCATGTGGAAGATACTTAGCACTCTTTTGCACACTATGGAAGCAATGCAGTGTGCACTTTCTGACTCTTCCTTTCTCCCATATACATTCTTAGAAAGACAGCCCTGTATCCTTAAGGAAACAAATCCCCAAATAGATCCCTCATCTCTTAAAACAAAATACCTTCATCATTGCTTTCAGTGGTAAGAGAGCATCAGTATTGATCCTTTCTGGCAAAGATAACTGGTATCCACAGTCCATAGCATAAAATAGATGATGTTAGCAACAAACAGTGGTTTCACTTAAAACAGTTACAAAGTGTTATATTATACAGAACTTCTTTGCGGTTAGCTTTCCTCAGGCCCCGTCATTTTAGCAGCTGGGTTTTCCTGCCTTCATTTGTAACTTCATTAGTAAGTAAGGCACTGTGATCTGTGCTTCATAATCATATTAAAATATATCACTTTCTAGAGAGTCCCTTACAATGAACAAAGAAGGCTGTAAGCTTAACATCTTGTGTAAGGCTTTGTCCAATGAAGAGCTGCTCCCATTAGGGGAACAAAGAAAAAAAAGACATACACAAGTCTATCTCAGCTACAGGAGAACTGTTGCAAATTATTGCTCTTAGGAGAGGGTGGTAGACTTACCCTATTTGAAAATGAATAGTACTACATCTACCTCTTAAAAATATTGTAGGATCCGAGCAGGTTTTTTCCTGTTACTCTTCTTTCTATAATAGCTAGCTATCAACTGGAATCATATGGGAAAAGCAGCAGCTTTCCCCCCCCCAGCCTAAGCCAAGATCATATGGTGGTAATCCTTTAAGTTGTAATGGTGCACGATCTCTAGAAAGAAAACTAGCATTTTGTTGGGGTTTTTTTGTTTGTTTGTTTTTTACTTTGAGGGAGTGGTAAGAAATCTGGCAAGTGGGCCTTATGGCTTCATTTCTCATGACCTGCAGTCACATTATTGTCTAGTTTATATTAGAAAAAAAGAAGTTGGTGTTAGTTTTTGGGCTGCTAAAGAAAATTCTAGGCAAAGAGGAGACCTGCATTGCCATTTTAGAGGGTTGTTTGATTTTTTTTTTTTATTCTGTTGCTCAGAGATTGCATAGTCAATAGTTTGGGTTAGTTGGGTGAAGAATCAAATAGAAACATTTCTTTGTAATAGAAGTACAAACTTACAAATGCAGGGATCATCCCTTAACAACTCAGCTACAGTTGGAAAGTTTGAGGAGAGCTGTCTAGCTTACCTGCTTCTGTAGTTGATCCAGAGTGGTTCAAGTGATACAATAAGGCGTGCATAAATCCCTTAAGAACAAAATATGTTAGAGCAACGTAAGGAAGCTTTTTAGCTTGGTCGTCCTTCACTCAAACCTGCTTCCTCTTACGAGAGTCAAGTTGTTACACCTGTCCATTTGCCTACTGGGAATTCCTGCTCGTCTGGGTTGGGAGGGACATCTGGAAGTAGTCGTCGAACTGCTTCCCCCTTCAATTCCATAGCCTGTTAATAAATTATAATTATTCTTACACCACATCCTACATTTATGTCCAGCACTGCAACTGAAAGAGGAAAGAGGAATCAGATATATAAACCCACTGCAGTTATGCAGCAGCTGTTTCTGTAATCATCACAGCAGCAGGACCAAAGTCAAAGCAGTCCTGCTTGAATCTGTTGGGAACCAGCGTAGCAGCTCCAGAACTGTTGGTGTAAACACCTTCCTCTAGCATGACATCAGACCAGGGATAAACTTGAGAGCCTTTTTTTTTTTCACTTTATGATATAGGACCAATTCTTCCATTGCCAGGTTTATAATGGAATACAGGCCACTCTGAGTTCAAAACAGATTTGCTAACAATGGTTGGATGCTGTGTGGCTAAGTGTAACTGAGCGCTAAGAATAAACCAGCAGACTAGACAAGATGTAGAAGCTTATCCATGATACGTGGCTGTTAAGCATCCAGATACTTCTGTTGCAGCTTCATCACTCGCTGCTAGGAAACAGCACCACTAATTTCTTCAAACTGCTGGTGATGAATAATCTACCATAAAAATGGGAGAAATTCCTTGGTCCTTGCACAATCAGCTAATTGGAACAAACACTCACAGGGTGGAATAAATGAGTAAATATTTCCTTGTCAAGCTGGCAGGAAAACATACAAAATGAGGAATTCCTCCCCCATGACTGACTGCAAAACACCTAGCTTTCTCACACAAGGTTGTGCTGAAACAGATTTTTTTTTTTTTCTCTGCTGCAGTTCCTCTTGTGTCCACTGGGGAAGTCTGCTGCTCTGTATCAGAGTAAGATAGCCTGACATCTATATATTTTTATGTAATAGCAAGAAAGGCATTTTGACCTTGTAAGCAGAGAATCCTAGCTTTTCTTTTTGCTAGCATCTCTGGACTGTTGTTTTCCTAATTTTATTCACAGTCTAGCCCAACTTCTTCAGACTCCCTTCAGCTTCACTGGGAGTTGAGAATGGAAATAATTTAATTGCTCAATCAAGTAACAACTGACTGTCCTCAAATGTTCTGCATGTGCTTAAGTGATTTGAGTAAGATCATGCTCCAGTAGTTTAAAATATGTGAAAATAACCTTTGAAAGCAATCAGTCAGACTCAAAGTCTTATATGTAGAAATTAGTAAATGGAACCAGGCCCCTGGCTTGTTGAATTGCTTTCTTAGCTCTTCTGACTCTAGCT
>NW_008824986.1:3885744-3893935 GCF_000699105.1 Pygoscelis adeliae | reverse complement strand
TAGACCTGCCCGTGCAGTTTGCAGAAGCAGCTGTATCAATACTAAATTATTGAAAAATTGTTTTGCAAGGAGCTAGCTCAGGTGTTTTTATGTCCATGACATAGCTAATTTGTAACTGGATGAGCTGCCATGAATAACCAAGGAGATGGCTCTATATGAGCTGATACTGTTTGTTCATTCCCATGGGAAATAAGTTTATCTTTCCAGCATATGTCATTTGTAGGAGTCCATAGAAAAAGGTCATAAAATAGATGATTTTCCAATAGAAAAACAATTCCTCTTCTGAGATTATTTAACCTCAGGGCAGAAGAAACAGGGAATGCTGACAGTGCTGTGAGGATTGAATGAAGGTGAAGAAGAAGAATATAACTGAAATATTCGTTGTGAAGAGTCAAGGAGGGGTTGTTGTGTGATTTTTTTTTTTTTTTTTTTTAAGAACACTCCATATTAGCATATGAAGTCAGTTTTAGAAAAGCTAAATGTCTAAATGCAGTGATATAATTGCTAGGGATTGCTTAAGAACATGAGTGTTTTCTGTAGAAGTCATTCTCTTCTGTGGTGTCAGAGCTGCTAAAACTCTGGTAGCAAATTTTTTTGTTACACCTACTGTAACACTGTAGGTGATGATATGTCAGTTTGGAGGACAAAGATGACAAATCGATCTGCATTTTGGAACTTATTTTTAAAATGGATGTTAGCATATGTATCATGTTAGTCCTGATAGAATCACGTTACCATCGTGTTGGATTATCTGACCTTTGATGATGCTTCTCTGCAGGAGGCAGAGAAAAGTGTAATTCCATAAGGCCTGTAGCAAACCAGCTGTTCTAACATCTTAGGATATGGACAAATACTCTCATTTTTATGTTGCTCCTGGAACATGCTTAAAGTGAGTCGGTGACTTATATTTGCCAAACATCTGAAGTCTGATATGTTTTATGCCTTTATTTGGGTGAAGAGAGGGAATAAAGAATTTGTATGGGTCAGAGACAGAATTACAGAGGCAGATTTCAGGCTTTCAGCTCTGTTTTCCCCTGAACCTACAGGTTCAGTCAGCATGGATTTGGTAAAGGCTCTCAGGAGAAACAGTAATCTTGAAAAACAAAGAAACAGACAAACACTTTCTTCAGATTCCTAAGTAAGTGTCTTGTATTGTTTCACGGAATCAGTGCCCGGTACTTGATGTCTGTTTACTTCAAACTCAACACGTAGTAAAGCAGTCGTGAATAGTCTGTGTTACTGACAGCCTTGCCAGTTAGTGGTTGTAGCCTTTCGTATTACATAGCTGGTCTTGGAGGAAGGACCGTAAAATTCATGTCTTGTAGTAATGGCAAAAAGACTTGCTTTCGTGAATGTTGCAGTGCTGGTTATGCAATACTGTTTCTCACTGAGCAAATACTTCCATCAATTGCTTGATTTCAGCAGCATCCTTAGTCTACCTTAGTTGTTTACACTATGGTTTACAAATGCTAGTATAGACTTAACTCTTGTACAGCAACAACGTGACTGATATCTTTAACTATAGCTCTGCTGCTTCCATTAATTGGTGTAAGCTGCAAATAAAAAAAACAAGATCTTTTGCAATTTCTTCACCCAAGAGCCTCTTGGGCATGGGGCAGCAGAAAATGCCAAACCAGCTGTAAGCTGTAACATAATTCAAATATCTTGCATTCTGCCAGGTAAATTGGTCCTAAACACTTACAGTTTCTCATAGCTTCTTATGGCCTTACTGGTCTTTTTACATGACTACAGTGAACGCCTGCCTATAAAGGAGAACACGTACTTTCTGAGGAACAGCTCCAAAAGGATTTTGTTGTGTACACACCATCTTTGCTGCATTAACAAACTTCAGTTCTTACCTGTATAGTACAGATTCTTGTAAGGTAGTATTAAAAAAGAAATCAAATTATAAAGTTTGGAAGGGAGTGGGAGCCTAAAAGCCTGAGAATTGGAATCAGTAGTTTCTTAGATGTACAGATTACTTTTAAAACAGGTATAACTATTTGTTGGTTAACCCTCATTGACGTAATGCTCTTCTTATTTTAAGGCTCACCAGCAGAGCAGAAAAGCAGACCGTTTGTTGGCAGCAGGAAAATATGAAGAAGCAATTTCTTGTCACAAAAAAGCTGCTGGTGAGTAGGTATTTCTCATATTCCAGCTCTTAAAATCAGTTTCTAGATTTGCATGCTTCATTTAAGTAGAATATCTAGTTACTTACAAAATATTCTTTTTATTCTTAAAATGTGAATCTGTTTTTCAGTCCAGATCAAGGACCCTTTTGGAAACTTTTTCTCTAATATGAGCAGCTAAAGCCAGACGTTTCCAAAGTTGTTTTGACTGGGGGTGGTTATCACAGTGAAGGCAGTTCTTGACTCAAGATGAAGCCAACACCTTGTGTCATGCACAAACTGCAGTTGGGGACCTGCTGTAAGCCAGTTTCACTTTACGCTTTGTATTTTCTTCACTGCTTTCACAGCTGAAGTCACCTGCTTTCTCTGTCGATAAAGGAAATACTTAGACAAATGCTTGTTTACTTACTTCCCTTTCCTAATGTCTGAATCAAGACAGCTAAGAACAGGTGATGAGCTCAGCTTTCCCAGGACTCAAGCAAAACAGCAGATTGCATCACAGGCCTTGACACTGCAATTGACAGCCTCTGCCTCTCCTAAGTGAGACTTTGTGCATTTACCTGTCTATTTAACTAGTCACACTTAATTATTTGTGTTGGAGTCCATCAGCTGGCTGACAGTGTGGCAACTGCTTGGCAGAAGAAGAGAGGGGAGGTCTTAATTGATGCAACAAGTAGGACATTTCCCGTGACAGAGCTTGTGCGGAGACAAAATAAGTGGCTGCTCTGAACATCGTAACCTAGATACCGGGCATTCTCACTTTCCATTCATAAATACTAGAAAATCCCATAAAACGAGAAACTGATAATTTCTTTGGTATTTATGAATACTCAGAGCAACGAGGGATAGCACTTGCGTTCTAATATGCAGACTTTTCTTTTTGGTTTCCTTCACTTCGTATACCAAGACAAAACCCAGAAATGCATTAAATGTTTATTGCTTTTCTTCATCTGATGATTCTGTGCCATTATCTTACATCCTTTGGAATCTGGTTAAGAATTTCTTGTATCTTGTCATTTTCAGCACTAGCAAGCTATGCTCAAAGGCTGAAGTGCTGCTCTGACTGTAAGCCAGCACCTTTTCTGGTTTGGAAGGGAAGCTGATGAAAAAAACAGGGAACTACAGACTATACCTCTTCATCAAGAATATAATTAAAAAGCATGACTTCATAATACTGGTGTGCCATGGGCGAGAGGATTTTACTTATCACATTTTGTCTTAAAATGCTTGTATGTTAAAAGTCTGGTCCTTAGCTGCGTTTCTTTCCTTCACGGGAAAGTTGTTCTTCTGGGACTTTCTGGAAATGGCTATTGTTCTCCTCTGAAAAACAAATTGGAACAACCTGAGCCAACAGAATGCCATGACAAGGGTGTAGCATGTATTACATGATCTTACGATAATTTTTTCAGACTTTTGAAAAACAGAAGGTGTTTCCAGCCACTGTAACTTGGTACATACTTTGCCTCTGGACTGCTGCTTTTATATGGGGATTCAGAACATGGGAGGTCTGAAGCCTTTTCTTAGCTTTTATGGAAACATTCAGGTTTTGTAACCCTGTCCTAAGTGTTTATCAATTTTCTCTTCTGCAGCATACCTTACGGACGCTATGAAGCTGACCCAGTCGGAGCAGGTGAGATCAAAGTGCAGCAGACACCAGAATCAGCCATAGATCTGTTGTTTGCCTGTGTGTCATATTGTGCCCTGACTGATCATACCCCTCTTGGGCATTAGCCTCTGCATAGTTTTCTGAACCCATGGCAACTGCACCAGGAGGTTTAGAAGTGCAGTGATGCTAGTCTTCCTTGAGAGTTTTTCGAAGTTTATGTGGAGCAGGGACAAGAGAACTACTAACCCATCCGAGGGTTCTCCAACAATGGTTTCTAGTCTGCAAGGCATCTTCAAGTAGGTGATAAAACTAGTTTCATATTTAACTTTTGCTGTGAGGCACTTAGGCTGTTTTGCTGAGACAGAAAGCCGAGCATCTCATCTACAGGCTGTAATTTTGGTTTTAGTCATCCTGACTGGGGATCTCCAGAACAACAGCCCTATACCTTTCCTTATTCATTGCACAAATCTATCTGTAAATGTAGTAGTGTAGTCTGATCAGCACTTTTGTAGCAGCAGGCTTTGAGTTTAGCCAATATTATCAAAGCAAATAACCCTTGGAGATCGGACACCTGTCTTTCCTCCAAAGGGTCATTCTTGTAGAAAAATGGTAGCCTCTTACCCAGGTGGTTCCTCTGCGTTATTAACCACCATGCCACCCCCTTCATTAAATATGGCTGAATCATTTGAGACCATATCTGGCCTTCGAGCAGTTTCCGGCTTAGTGTTGGGTGTTATTAATATGTCTACGCAGATACCATCACAGAAGCATATAAATAGTTTGTACTATTTAGCTAAAGTGTGGCTGTGCATGCCAAGTGAATCTCTTCCTTCTTGGTGTTGGTCACAGGTCAGTTAAACTCCTAATGCCTCCGCTCAGAGGTATTATCATAGCCTGGTCAGTGACTTAAAAACAAAACCCGAACAAACAAAAAGACCAAATGTTAACTCGCTCCGTCACAGTACTAGTAGTTATGCTAAATTTGGGTGACATATCTGAATCGGCTGCATTGTACAAGCAGCGATCACTTCTTGCTGGATTTACTATCTGAATAACAAAAGCTCCTCCCCTTCCCTCGGGCATGCTGTGATGCTGTTTATGTAAATATTTACATGCATGTAACTTTACGTGCATGAATATTCAGGTGGGATTAGGGATCACCAATTAAATTGTTTAATCTTGTTCTTACTCAGGCTCAGCTATCACTGGAATTACAAAGGGATAGTCACATGAAACAGTTACTGCTCATCCAGGAGAGGTGGAAAAGGGCAAAGAGGGAGGAAAAGCTGAAAGCCCAGCAGAATGCTGACAAGGAGATAGCTGCACATCTTCAGACTTCTTATAAGCCATCTGCTGAAGACTCTGAGGATCAAAACGTATTGGTTCCTGTTACTCAGAAGTACAGCCCTTCCACAGAGAAACATCCACAGGATGTTCAGGGTGTCTTTGACAGGGACCCGGATACACTATTATTTCTGCTTCAGAAAAAAAAGGAGCCGGTAGAAGCATGTATTGGGAGTAAAGCTCCCAAGGATGACAAAACAATAATAGAAGAGCAGGCAACCAAAATTGCAGATTTGAAACGGCACATAGAATTTCTTGTAGCTGAAAATGAGCGATTAAGGAGAGAGAATAAGCAGTTAAAAGCAGAAAGAGCTAGACTCCAAAAATCTCCAGTAGACAAGGAGTTGGATGTAGATGCTGACTTTGTCGAGAAGTCAGAGTTGTGGAGTCTGCAGCAACACTCAGAAACTACTTCTTCAGCTGCAACTTGGCAGAAGTTTGCAACAACTGCTGGGAAGGCAAAGGACATTCCAATACCCAACCTTCCCCCCCTGGACATCCCGTCCCCTGAACTCCCTCTGCTGGAACTCTCCGAAGATATACTGAAAGGACTGATGAATAGTTAAAACCCAGGAAAAGTGCTCAATGTAGTTACACAAACTTAAGAAAAGGGAAAACCACCGGGACAATGGTGAACTGAGGGCAAAAACATCTAACACAATCCTACTGTTGGAGAAAAGGCATTAAAGCAACTTTGTTACTGTGAAATACACATCATATCTGATCTACTTCATAAAAGTTAAAGGTACCATAATCGGTATAAGATGGCAAGCTCTTTAGTCTTTCTCCCAATGTTTCAAACCAAATGACTGCCTGGAGAATGTTTCAAGTAACACAATCCTTCAGGGTTTTAAAGTATGCTATATGTAATAGTTATCTATAATGCCATAAATGATGGTGCAGAACCTAACTCTTATGGTTGCCGGTTGGCTGCCACTTCATATTGAAAAATGCTTTCTAGCATCAATTTAAACTGTGCGTTTCATTATGCATAACTTTGTTAATTCAGATACAGTGCAATTTATACACCTCCTAGATGGATTTACGTGCCACGCTCTTTCCTCCTGACCATGTTAACCTCAAGTCGGGAGAGATTTTAATTTCCATTCTATGAAGGAACCAACTTATTAGTTCTGTTGACAAGGGGGGTTTTGGGTTATCTGTTTACATAACTAATCAGGGTGCATCGAATCTAGCTATTGGTTTCTGTATAAAGTGACATTGTTTAAAAAAAAAAAAATCTGTACTTAAGGAAAAATACCCTTTTTGTTTTCAGTGATGCATGAATGGAAGTAATTCTAGCTGGCAGTATTTGATTGAAAAAGAAATTGTTTACAGCTTAACCTGATTCAAAAAGGATATGAAAATAAAAAGCAAGGTGTTTTGACACTAAACGTGTGTTAAATCTCTACAAATGTTGCAGAGTATAAAAAACAAATTAAGATTTATACTAACAGCGTTAGTAGACACGTACAGCTGAACTGCGTTCATCATCCAGCAAATATGGAAAGCTGGGATGAACTTAGAGGGCCTTGCCTATACGCGAAGTGACTCGGCTAATAGCTGCCTTCTAACACCTACAGAGCGCTGAAGTGCCAGAGGAAGCAGCACTATGCCTCTGCCGGGGGACAGGCTACCCGGAGCTGAACAAACCGTGCCGCGAGAGCTGCGCGCGCCCGTTCGGGGTTTTGGTTTCTGAGGAGGGCGGTGAAGCCCTCCTCACACTCGGCCCCCTTCAGCACGGGTCAGCCGGTGCCCGGCCCTGGAGCGCTAGCCAGCTCTACCCCTGCACTGGGTTGTCACCCGAACTGAGGCATTGCAATGTGCAGCGGAGGCGTTAGTTACCTTTAGCTGTTACTGATTAATGAAAAGTGTTAAGTGTTGCAAGCTACCCCATTTTAAGTTATTCTTGTGTTGTTACAAGGTAAGCTTGCTTTCTAAGGGTACATCTTTCTTCCAGAATGGACTTGGAAGTACAGCAACAACACCTTACTGCTGTGCAAATTCTCCCCTTACCTCTGTATACCTCCTGCGCTTGCTTGAAGGAGAGTAGGGACTGGAGGCTAGAAAAAGCCTATGGAAACAAAGGTGAGACAGGTTCATTAGAGGAGGTCCCTTGTGCTGAATTGTAGCAGAAAACTAATCTTGCTGGGGAAAAAAAAAATTATTTTTCAGTTGGAGCAGCAGCACATGGCCCCACAGAACAGCTGTGATGGGGTAGCCTGTTCCAGGTCAGGTAGATTAGGTCAGGTCATTATTCGGCTGGCGGCTGGCGGCTCTCACAAAAGGGCAAGTTACATTCTCCACTGTCACCTGCCTGCCTGGCTGTCTGTCACAGGTAACAAGGCAGTAGAGCGTAGTGTTTCTATTCATGTAAGTAAAGCAAAGAAAATGGTATGTGCTCACAAGAAGGAAATAAAATGATTTAAGCATCTATATCTCATGTCACTGCCAGGGATGATAGCCCAGGGCTGTTAGCTACAGACAGACATTTCAGCTGTCTCTGCAAATGGCAGCTATAGGAGAAGGAAGCAATTTTTAGCGTAGCTACCTCTGCTGAAACGTCAAGATTCTTCGGGGGGAGGGGTGTGGGTGGGTGTAGGGGAATTGCAAGATCTACCTTCTGTTTTTAAAACTAAACTGTCCCTTCATATAGAGCTGCATAAACAAAACAACAGGGCTGAAGGAAGCTGCTTCTCTGTAGGAAGATAGATAGCCAAGTAGCAGCAAAACTCCACGCTGCTACTTTTGAAAGCCTTGTTAAAACTTTTCTCTCTCCTGCAATGCAGATGTTTGTTTGTTCTTGCAGTCTGCCTACTCAACACGCGACCGCTGCCGAAATCAAACTCTGGGCAGCACGGCTTAGCACGAGAGTTTTCCACTCCCGTAAGGGACGCAGAAAGGAGAATGGGTGCAACGTTCCCTCTAATAGGATAGGAGCACTGGGCTGCGGTACAAGCACTGCTAGCGTTACTGCTGGCGTTACACAAGCCCCATGAAGGTGGTGTGGAAAGGTGAATATTTCTGTGTAATACAGAGATCGTCCCAGAGCTGGAGCAGGTGATACCCGTAAAGAGTCAGACCACCGCCTAGTGAACAACGCAGGTGCTCC
>NW_008824986.1:3885375-3885722 GCF_000699105.1 Pygoscelis adeliae | reverse complement strand
CTGCCAGCCGCTTCTTTCCCTCCCTTCCACGCAGCAACACGCTCAGCCAGCCATGAAGCCTGCAGAAAGACAGGCACGTGGGAGCAGGCGGGCTCACCCCTTTCAGCAGCGGCACGGGACACTGGTAAAACATCCTACAGCTGAGAATCCACTGAATAATGACTTTTCCTTATAAAATTCTCTACCTTCCAGGGGAAAGCTGAGTGTGTGAAATAAGGTGAAATATTTTAATTTTTCCAAGTAAGGAATTCTTAAGTCTGAGTTCAGAGCTAAGCACTTACACAGCCCATTTAAAGAATGAAAAGTTGTATAGAGACTACTCGCCGCTAGAGGACAAGTTTTATAGT
>NW_008824986.1:3880652-3884976 GCF_000699105.1 Pygoscelis adeliae | reverse complement strand
CCGAAAGGCGGAGCCCCCCCCTCCTCTGACAGCGTCTTGTTCTCGCCGTCTTCACGTCAGCTGGCTTATTCCCCAAGTCTTTCCAGAATAAGGAAAAGGCGCAGTATCCGAGTACGATGCAGAAAGTAAGCAATTTTGCATAAGCTACAGCGGCAACAACAAAGCGGTAAGTGATCGGTGGTCACACCGCGCGTAACCAGAGCCTGGCACAGTACGTGGAAAGATCCCCTGGGCGGCGAGCCTGGTCTGTGCTGTCTTATACCGGACGGAACGGAAAACTTCTGCGGCCCGCTATTTCAAAGCGTCTCAACCAAGAACCAGTTTTAAACATGTGTCCAGACACCGACTTCTATTCACAGACTTCGCCGTACCACAGAAACCACTCTCGGCTTGGAACACAGAAATATTACCCCTGTTGAAGACAGCCAACATACGCTGTGCAAAAAGAAATTGTAATTACCCAATCTCTGGCTATATCTCCACAGGAGAAACCGAAGAAAGGCAACTGGGAAGCAACGTGGAGTCTCCTGAGAATAAAATCTGCAGACAGCACCACCTGTTGCTACTTACAGTAACAGCTAAAACCAAAATATAGAAGCGTTGGGCTTTACATTCTGGTTTTATATAAAGGGAAAAGAGGATCTTGTGACCTCTTCCTCTGAGAGCATTTCCATTTTCAGGGACTCTGGCCTCGAACTCCTTCCTACTCTCCCCTCAGCAGCAGCTCTTTAGCCACCTGCAGTTCCCGTTGGCCTGCTTTCAGTGGTGGGGACTACACCTCATCCAGGCTCCCTTTCCCACAAAAGGTCGGGCCAGATGATCTTTTGAGGTCCCTTCCAACCTGGGCTGTTCTGTGCCTCTACAAAAGCAGGCTCGCGAGCAAAATAGATGGAGAAAAAGCAAGTACAGCCACAACAGCTGGTAAAGTTCCGTACTGAACTGGACTAAAAATACAGTAGAAAACAAAATCAGTCAAACCGTGTAAAAGTAATCAGAGCGGTAGTGTGGCTGCCACAAATCGGGTATAGGCTGGGCAGTATTTGCCAGCCCTTTCTGCCCGAGTATGTGGCCCGTGGAGTTCAACTGTATAAAAAGACATTCATGGCTCCCTAAAGACTCGGAGCTATGGCCATCTTTTCCTCCACCTCCTTTCTCTCCCGTGTTTGTTTTACCAGAAGTAACCTAAACTTACCCAGGCTTTTTGTCTTGTAATCATTTGAAGTGTTCCCTCCGGCCCACTTGCTGCAGGAGTTAAGGTATTATTGAGATCAAACAACATGAAATCCTTAGAGCTGTGAAAATACAGGATTTCCTGCCTCAGAGCTACCAAGCCCTACTCTTTAATTCCACTAAGGAAGCACAGAGCTACGATAAAACCACATGCCCAGGGACTGGAAAAAGAAACGGGCATCTGTGTCAGGGATATATTGTATCGGTACGGTTGGAAGGTACCAGAAATGTTCACTTTGAAAGATAACAGGAAAAACCCTTCAGTCTACCACTTAGCTTTAGAAAGGCCCATGTTTAAAATGCAACTGTTTGCACACAACGCATCAGGTAAAACAAGTCTTCAATTTGCTGCGAGGCAAGATTTTCCTACTAGCTATATATAGATCGTAACTTCCTTTTCAAAACCTACGAGAACACATGAAAAAAGCGCAGAGGTTAGTCTGCGTGTGCTGCTAACGCTACAGATCATTTGCTCCTTGGTCAGAGTTTCCTAGGCCGCCCTGCTGAGGTGGAAAGAAAGGGACGTGGCGGCGGACGCTGCATCAGAGGAGCCCCCACGCCACCGAGTGCTCCCCTGCCCTCCTGGGGCACACGTTATCATGGGAACACAAAGGCAGAGAAAGAACAGCGGCACTCCTGCTAACAAAGCGCAAGTCAAAAGGTGGAAAGCGGGAGCACAGCGGAGAGCCGACATTGTTTGAGGCAGAGCTGGGGGTTAGGAGGGGAAAGCACAGCAAAGCCTTAGCCCGGGAGACTCAACAGGGAGAGGCAGCTCGCCCAGCGCGGATGTGGGGGAGATCACAAACATCCTGCTCGGGAAAGCAGCCGAACAGGGCGATGGAGGCTGTGGAAGGAGGGAGGAAGGGAAATTCCCAGTTACAGGCGCGGGGCGGGAAAGGCTGTCAGCTGTGAGAGCAGGAGAGGGCTTGACAGGATGTCACGGGAGAGGGTACGAACAAAATTACCACCTACCGAAAAGGTCAGAGAGCATGAGAACGTAGTGCTGATCAGATGGGGGTTCGGTTTACACACACAGATCTGAGCAATTTCTGTGAAGCTGGAAGAGCAGAATAGATTTTAAAATCAGGTTCTTATCACCCCCTACATCTGACCCGCGTAACGGGGACCACGGTTTCACCGCCAGCAATTCCAGCAGTCTGGTAACAGAATTCTGTTTCAGCTAAACCATATGCACAGCCATCCATCCATGCTGAAATTCTTCAGGTCATAGCAGCCCCGCTTTATTCTTTGCTAATTACTTACTCTCCGTTAGTTACCTCTACAGTTACAGTAGGAAGAAAATTGCCGTGGTCGTTTACTGTAGGGCAGCGCAGTGGACGGAGGTGATGGTAAGGAGCTGGAAAGGGGTGAGGGAAGGAGGGTGCGCGTGGAGAGCAGGGCTTGCAGTTTCGATGACTTGGAGATGTGAGCTTTCAAAGGACAGAAAAAAAGAAAGGAAGAGTTTCCTGGAGAGCCCAGCAGATCGAGACAGAGCTTGGTCTCAATAGGAAGGTGGCAAAAGATGACACGGTACTTCGTATTCTTGCTCTAGGAGTTGACAGCGTTCCTGCACTCAAACAGCTTCAGCTGATCTCATCGAATAATACTTCTGGCTGTATTAAAATAGCTGAGATTGTAAACCAGAAAACCCCCTGAAGAGTCACTAGGAAAGGAAGGTGGGAAAATCATGCCCGGTAATGCCTCGCAGAACATGGAAACGGTCGAGGGGAAAACTGACCCGAAAACAAAACACCTCCCCACAAACGCCTCTTCAGTCTCAGACATCAGCTGCGACAATCTCAGATCGTACTGGCAGTGCGCACAGCGCCAGCCCGACTTCCTGTAGGGGCGCGGGGAGCTCCGCTTCACTGTGACGGAGCCAGAAATCTTAAGATACTGAATAAGCTGAATTTGGTACGCTGAGTACTTAAAACCCCCAGCGGTTTTGGCCTCTTTTAGTGGCATTTGGAGTAGCTGTTACCTTTAACAACTTCTTGGGGTCTGCTAATGCATGCAGCATGCGACTTGCAGAGTCTTTTCGAGTTGACGGCAATAATTACAGCACTCCCCGTCGCGCTCAGCTTGTGCCACGTTTTCCCTGTTCACTCGCTTTTGGCTTCTTCCCCTCCCATTAGTCACTGGGAAACACTGTCATTGTTGCGGGCAGTTTATGAGGCCGTCCCATCCGCACCTGCAGCAATTCCCAAAGCGATTTGCAAAATGCCTCAGGTTACGTTTTTACGCATTGCAAATCCATCAGATATACCCACTAACCACAAAATTTTAGAACTATACACCTGGTGTAACTACCGCATCAATTTACTATAGGTAAACTCCACTACACAAATCGAGTGGATAGTTAATCTCCATAGTGACTACACTGAAATCCTATTTATGCGGTTCAAGCTAATTTATCAATTTATCTTTGCTAAGAAAGCAGCAAAGATCTACTTACCCCAGTGACTTACCCCATGCAACACTGCAGCTTGAGCCCATCAGTTTTGCCTCTCCAAAATGAACGAGACATTTTGCCTTAAAATCCTGTCGCTCTCTCAGGCTTTTCTTTGGGAGGATTCTTGCTGCTTCACCACCCGTTTCACCGGTGCAGACTGACAATAGCTCTGTCATCCACTTAAGGATTCATCAGCAAAGGTGGCAGGAAGAAGGTCACAAAGGAAGAACTTTAATATTCACACTTGGAAATACAAACTAGCCTCTGTTCAGTGACTCCTTCAGTTACCACCTGAGAAGGCGAGAACTTAAGTGCTGTGGGGTGACGGGCAGCTGTCAGCGCACCGTGGGGGCCCAAAGGACGGTACCAAAGCTCAGACCTAGAAGCACCAGGTGCCGTCTGCTGTGCAGCCCCTGACAGTAAAGCACCCGGGCGCCTTTGAGAAGAGGTAGAGCAGGAAGCCCAAGGCTTTGGCCAGGAGAGGCACAGCAACGTGACACTTTCCGATAGTAACCCAGGGGAAACCAACCCATTCCCTTCAGTTCACCTACAAAGACACCCCAGCCCAAGGAGTGAGCCGTGCCGACAGCCCACGGCCCAGGCCCCAACAACTGCTCTTTGTGTACAACAGCAGCGAGGGGG
>NW_008824986.1:3863523-3880479 GCF_000699105.1 Pygoscelis adeliae | reverse complement strand
TCACCAAAACTCAATTTGGGGGGGAATGCTTAGACTTGATTAAAATTCACTCATTTACATATCCTGAACTTTAAAAAAAAAAAAGTATGTGTGACTGGAGTCCACTTGTCACTCGGCAAACGTGCACTGGCAGGTTTTGCATCTTCAGCCAACGCTCTAGCTCCGTGCTACACGCAGCGTAAAGGAAGACGCTGCATGGAACCGGGTGCGAAGTTGGGCATCAACTGCCAAGCACAGCAACGTTAACCCCAAAGTATTCCTTTGCAACTTCAAATAAATTCCAAGCTTTCAAACCAACTAAAGAAACAACTTTACTTTTGGAACCAGAAACTGCTTTCGTGTTTCACTATTTGTTAAGACAGTTTATGGGTTTTTTTGTTGGGGGGTTTTTTTTTGGTGACCCAAAAGCCGGTCAGACTTTAGTCGACAGACTGGGAGCAGTTACCAGACTAGTTACCATCCCCTTTTGGACATGTCACGAGCTAGCTAACAGCTGCACCTAACATTTGATACCAAATCTAAACATTTGAATAGTTTTAATAATTTAAATCCATGTACACTTTAACTTTTCAAACTAACTCCAAGAGCTGGAATTCTGCTCAACTGTCTAACATTTACCTTTATTAAATAAAAAGAGAGAAATCTTTTTTTTTTTAAACATCCATTATTTTGTGGTATTACTTGAACTGCAGAAAGCCAAGACACTATAAAAAATTGTTCTATAGAAACTCCTTTCCCCCTTCACCCAAAGTAAGTGTTGGATTATTAAAGACAGAACATAAGCGATGTTTAAATTGTTTTACTCTTAAGGAGGGGCTCTTTCCGGCTCAGCCGTTTGAGCTGTGCTCCAGCACCTCCCCTCGCAGTTCTGCCTCAAACCCGGAGAGGGCAGAGTGGTGCGCAGGAACCACGGCAGAACATTTCAAAGGTTACAACTGGAGATGCATTTGCCGTTACGGCGAACGAACGACTCGGGCCGTCAGACGTGGCCACAAACGTAAAAAATGAACACGACGAGACATTTGATAAAGTCATTTTAATGGAAAATGTAAAACCCCTTTCAACTTCAATGTACAAAGCATGTGTAACACTTGCACTTTTAACAAATTAAAGCAAGCCAATGTTTTAAAAAAATACATCATTGAATGTATATATGTATATATTTACATAGCATATTAAGTTTAATATTTAGCTTTAAAAGTTCACATAAATTTTACCAAAATGAGACAATTTTTAAATAAATTACACCTTTTGAAAACGTTTAATTGTACACTGAATAGCTTCAATAAAATACTGAAGTGTCTGCATTTAATATCTACTTTATATACTTTATATTTTACAAAGTTTACAATTATTTGGCAGTAAGTTTCAGATTATGACATGACTGCTGTGCGGACTCAGCAAGATCCCAAATGCAGGCAATAGCTGGTGTTTGTGTCCTACTCTCACAGTAACTGTCTCAATGTAGTGAAAAATATCTGAATTATTTTAGCAAACTGTACAAGTCACATTTACATTTGATCAACAATATAGCATAGAATTTTGTGGTTTTTTTCCAAAAATAAATACATCATCTTAAATCTTTGACATTTCACAAACTTCATATACATTATAATACAGGACAGCAGAATGCTGCTCAACTGTTTGCAAGTCTAACATGTAATCACAGTGGCTGTGATATGAAGCTCTACCGCTGCAGTGTCATTAACGAGTAAATACGATGACTATGTTTTCTTGGCACTGATGGTTTGTGAAGCTTAAATTAGTGTGCATACTGTTCATAGATTAGAAAAAATAACCTCCATTTGATGTTAACACAAAAAAGCAGAGAGCACTTAGTTTTCATCCATATCTTCCATTTCACCTTCATGAATCTTCAAAGCTCTCACCATTTCTTTAACTGCATGATACAAGATATTTTTAACCTGCAAGAACATCAGACAGATTTTAGTAAGGCCTACCACTAAGGAACTCTGCGAAGTAACTGCGTTTAGGACTGAGCCCCAAGCTTAGTGGATGGGAAAAAAAGGATGGCTGCATCAAGCCAGTGCAAAAGGAAACATCTTCTTACACATTTTAAAACATAACGTGAAATAAATAAAACCAGCAACTCAAGGGAGAGTCATGTACAGCCCTGGCATTCATGCCGCTGCTCATTGTTATTCTGTGTGAACAGCAGCGAGGAAGTAGCTCCACGCACTGCTCCGCATTTCAATGAGCCTGAGCATGCCCTGCCTTCGCAACAGCTTCCAGAGCAGAATTCATTTCCTACCTGCAGTTTATCATCATAATTGATTTCTTCCTTTGACAGCCTCAGCTCCTGCGTTAAGTGAAATGACTGTACAAGATGTTCTGGAGACACAAAGTCTTCAGTTACTTGAACGCAGCTGTGAAAATTTTGCACCTATCCAAAATAACAAGAAGAGGAGACTGGTAATTAGTATTTTGGGGTTTTTCTTTGGCAGAGATACCTGAGAAAAGAGTGGGCCTTGAGATGTCTTAAACCACAGGCTTATCAGACTAAAGGGCGTCTTTATACGTTTTATGTAGAGAGCAATTAAGTGTATTCGACTTATCTAAGTTAGCTTCTGGCAAAAGGTACACTTTGAACAATGCACATCTGCCTGTGCTCCGGCGCTTCTTCCTGTCGTCGGCCCCGACACTAATTCAACATACTCTGATGTGTTATTCCACCCTCTTACCAGCCGCGCAGGCACTGCTGCCGTGTACTGCTACTGCACGGCCATTTCCAGAACAACGCGCAGGCGCCGACGTCGCAGACCGACTCCGTGGCAGCCTTGCCCTGCAGGACCTGGCTCCCTGGGCCACAGAGACACGCTGGAAGCTTGCACCCACGCTCTGCCAGGCACAACTTGCCACGTTCGCTGAAAAGTAACTGCCGGTGGAAATATTTAAAAGAAAAAAGCCCCACGAACAAAGGGGCAGGTTCAGAAGGCAGGGGGGGAAAGGCACTTTCTTTTTTCTCTGAACACTTCTTCTTACTGATAAGAGGTAACTACTGAGAGAAATGGACACCATCTCCTGCCACCCAGGTCATACCTGGAGGATGGGGGAAAGGAAAAAACGCTTCCTCGTTGTGACCGGACTACCAACTCCTGTTTGTCCTCTTCAGAAACATATACATCATCAGGTTTTCACCCCTAAACCCTCAGAAATTACCTGTTTCTTCAGCATGTAAAAAACCTTGTTTCCCCAAATTCTACCTGCTCATAAAGTTGTGCAATGTCAATTCCACAAACTTACCAAAGCCTGGCGGGGTGGGAGGGAGTACCTTTGCCATCCTAGCAAACAAACAGTCCCACCCTGCTCAGTACTGATGAAGATCTGCATATTTTAAGCTCGAGCCTAGCAAAATCTGTAGTTTTTTAATGCATACTCTAAAAATTTCCATTGTGATACCTGACATTCAAAAAACCTTTGGGACCTACACAGTTGAGGACACAGCACTTCATTCAAAAACTATTTTCTTCTTCAAAACACTGCCCAAGTCTGATTTTATAAGGTTAGCTTGCCCTTTTACAGGTTAAATCCCAGAGGGTAACCCCTAGCTCAACACTAGTGTTGTACGCGGGGTTTCTGCAGCCTCATAATCATCAAGGACAAAGCAGTGCCGTTCCCTCCTGCAGATTAATCGAAAGAGAAACCATTCCGCAGACAAAGAGGGTTTGTCGATGCCACACAATTTGCAAACGGCAGAAAGCCAGGAGCAAGGAAACAGCTGCAGAAGTGCCACTGTGAGGCTCCCACCAGCGCTCAGGGAATTTCCTAGACCTTCGGCTGAAACGTCTCTGCACAGCCAGGCTGCCGGCTTCCAGCCCCCTCTCCTCGCTTGCAGGCTTCTCACCTGTTTCAAGTCTCTACTTGCCCTTGTTTTCCTTTCCACCCCATGCAAATCCCACACCACTCATTCACTTTCTCCTCACGGAGACAAGATTTTACTGATTCCCTCTCCCTCCGCTGCAGAACAGGCAATATTTGTTGCCCTCAGATCTTTCACTCTGCTGTGCCTTAAACCTCCTTCCCTTCCAGGGCCTGTCTTACTGGTGTGCAAGTCTTTGGGGAAAAGACAGATTTTACCTGGGCGGTCTGGTACTTAACACAGGAATGTCCTGCTGACAGCCCATAGCCAGTTCTTTTTATAATATTTATAATACAAGCTGATACAATGGCACACACAAATAAATATGTTTAGCAATGATTCCCCTGAGGTTCGCGGGGGAGGACTACAGCACTCCCACGACTGTGCCAGTTCCAGCTGAACTGAGAAGAGCTTCGCCCTCAGCCCACACAGAGCGGAGGCCTTCCAGCAGGGCCCTGCCGACGGGTGGAGCACCGGAAAAGCCTCAGATCTGGGCCGCGGTGGGAAAGGTGAGCAGGCAGGGAGGAAAGGGCCATCCACACCCATGGCTGCGGCTCGTCGCCGCACAGCCGTCTCCCTCCTGTCCTTATGCCGAGGACCAGCCATTTCCTGCAAGGCTCAGCTCTGGGGCCAGTGCTCAGCCCAGCAGCTCTGTATACGCAACTCCCAGACCTTTATCCTACACCCTTATCGTAACATCGCCAGGATGTCGCATTACCTCCAGCATGTTATTTTACAATACATAATCCTGCTGTTAAATCAAGATAATACCACTATAAAAAACAACATTATAATAACCTGTTCTACTATGAAAAAGTTTTGCATATAGCCTGAACAACACATTTCAATCACCAACTCAAGCGTTTCTAGCTTTTAATTTATCGCTAAAATATTCTACAAATTTGGAGTCACCAAATTAAAACCAGGGAGGGCATCCCTAGTGGACGACTGTGATACAGGATGACTTAGAGCAGAGCAGCAGAAAGCGTGAATCATTCAAAAGAACAGTAAAAAACCCCTTTTTTTAGCTGGGGAAGTTTCTAAGGAGAGCCGAGGGCTCGCTGTTACAAGTGCCAGAGAGAGAACAAGGCCCAGACGTTAGCAAAGCAGGGAACACTTCTGAGCTCCCCTACTCGCACAGCCAAGAAGAAAGAAGATAACAATCCTACAGTGCATCACTCATGGTACATTCAGGGAAGCATCTGCAGACGAGACCAGCCCAACGCTGTATCTATTTCTGGTTTCCCCCCAAGAGAGGAATTCCCCCCACAAGAGGTACTGACAAGGCTACTCCAACTGCCACAGCTCACAGGAGAGGCTCGCTCTCCCTCCCACCCCACCACTGGAACAGTTTGACTTTGCCTACTGAAATGCTCACAAGGGGGATGTGACTGCTGTCTGCAAGTACACAGGGAGGAGGGGGAAACTTGGAAAGCAAGAGGAATGCTTTATGCTACCATAAAATATTAAGAACAAGTTACTATAAAAGCTAGACATGAATCCATAGAAGCTGGGGAGGGGAAGAATACATCGAAGAAATACACACAATCGCCTCCATGTTAGAGCAGGAAAATTCTAGACCAGCACGTCAGAAGCAGCAGTGTGACAACAATCCTAACTCCAGGCTCCAAGATGGAAGTCTGAGCTACACTACGCAGTGACCACGGGCAGCCAGGCTCCCTAACTCCATCCCCCAGCCTGATTTCCTCTGCTCCACAACATTACTGATGAGCAAATAAAAATAAAAATGTTAATTTACCGCCAAATTTAGTATCAACTCTCATCCAGTTTTAATTATTAAAGATTCATGATGGGCATGTAAATCTGAAACACTTAACATGTAAACTTAACTTGGTATGTATTCTTGTTCAGACTTATTTTTAAGTGTTTAAATGTGCTTTGTATATATGAAGTGTTGGTGCTGATCCCTAAGGTCAGTATTTATGCATCTCTATAGAGAGAGTACTATACAAGTACATGAAAGAACATGATGCTTTCATTTCCTCCTACGTGGCAGATTCACAGGAACTCCTTACTGAAGATGAAAAGGTTCTCAGCTTCACCCACTAAGGCTTAAAAACACCATGTTATTAACTCCTTGGTGCCAGAAGCTAGAACATTACCATTTCAAAAGCAACCTGGCGTTTAAAGCCAAGGAGATAAAGATAAGAGTGGTCTTATTTTTGGTCCTTAAACCTATGAACTGCAGGGAAGCCTGGAACAGTCCCACTACTTGATGTTTTATATTCTGTATGCCACATGCTATCTAAAACAAATTTCCCAGTATGTTTTTTATTTTCTGTGGGTTCCCTTTTCAGTCTCGTGTCTGGGATATCTCCTTGTTTCAAGAGATCAGAGTAAGGTTGCTGAAGGATGCAATACAAATCTTATCAACTCTGGGAGTCCTAACTGCTTTAGCCTAACAGGAACTAAGAATAACATCAATGCTAAATGTTCCTTCACCTTTGTGAAGCAACATCAAGCCCTGGAGACATGGTACAGGGAAAAGCAACCTACAACAACCCCAGATTTGGCCACCTGGGTTTCGGTTTTTGTTTTTCTTTCTTTTGCCAGAAAACAATCCACACAGATCATCCAGGGTTAACATACCACCATGTAAAACCCATCTAAAGACTCAGTGGAATGACAAAGGACTCTAGTCTGGGTAAGGTACCTGTTGCTTTCAATGCCCCAGCAACTGACATAGCCAGCAGACAGATTAGGGACCTGTCATCACTACAACCCAGTCATTTTTTTCACAGAGAAAACCCTACTGCCCTGCTCACAGTGACACAGTAAGTCATTGCTTCCTCTCTGCCCAGAAGAGGCAGCGGTTGGAAGCTGATCTGCAGATGAGAAACCAAATAGCATCTTCTTCAGAAAGGCCTGGCCTCGCTTGAACCCGGGTGGAGCTCAATGATAAATCTTTAACAGCAAGATGGTTTACAACCCCTACTGCAGGGTGGGGATGCTCCTCATTCCTTGATAGTCAGCTACCTAATTAGTGGTGCTTGACAGCTGGCAAGACAGCAAGAAAGCAGGCTCCATTTCCTGTTGAAACAGGAAAAGGTTCATGGAGCAAAGAAATAAATAAATCTAGAACTGCCCCAAAATCATGTCTGAACAATTGTGCTTTCTTCTTCTTTTCACCAAGGAGAAGCAGTTTGCAGACTGTGAGGAAAAAAAACCCCACCAAACAAAATGAAGTAACAAACCCTATGTGCTAGGAGAGGCCTGAAGCTTGCCACACAAGTTCATAGGTTCTCCAGAACTGCCCTTACTGGCAGTACTTTTTCTTACATGACTAAGAATTAAATCAGCCCAGCTGCTGCAAAGGTGGTATCACTCTTTCTGATGGTAAGGAAAACTGCTGAATGGACAATGATGACTCCTGGTGATTGATGTACCTTCTGTATAAAAAGGAACTTAATGTGGAATGAGAAAACAACCTCCAAATCCTGTTACAGAAACATCTTGTTACACCCAAACTGCCTCTACAATTCTCCTACAGCTGAAGACAAAAACGACACCTGACATCCAGGTATTTTTATCTGCTTGGGTTGCTCTCCCTGCCTCTCTGGGGTTAGGTTAACTTTTGGTTTAGAAGAAAAAAAAAAACTAACCTGACTTTGCCAGAACTAACAGCAGTTTATTTAGAAATTTGCTAATGAAATTAAAAGTGGAAAAAAGTGGTTAATAATATTAATTAAAATAGAATTAATAATAATAATTTTAAAGGAAAAAAGGAACAGTATTATTTCAAGCATTCAAGTTGCTGTATGTTAGTACTTGCTAGTCATCTATACAAGCAGATGTAACTTATTATATATTCCTATACGCTAATAGCTACCATTAAAAAAAAAAATCTAATCTGAGTACAGATGTAGTTATGTCTTTGAAAAAAAGTTATTTTATTGTACTTATGTTATTTAATCCTCTGTGTCTTTAAACAGATGTACATTACCTGATGAAGTGCTCCTGCTGGTAGAATAATAGCATCACCAAGAAACTGAATAACCGTACAGGTTTTTACTCCGTACTCTTCAAGAAGTCTTTGGCGAAGTTTTTTGTTCACATACCAACTCTGATCACGTATTGGATCATGCTCTGGTAAAACTTCTAAGCCTTGCTCTTTTGCTATCTGTAAGTACAGAAAAGATCCCAAGTCACTTTCAAAAGAAGCTGAACCTTTTTCTGGTAAGTTGTAAGTATACCTAACTTACAAAGCAACACTACTGTGTTCCCCGTACTCAAAACAAGAATTTTAGCCAGGTATTCAAAAGAACCTCAAAGAACTGGGAAGTCCCACTGAACTGAAGACATATGCAGAACTCGGCACAATAATCTATGAATAAGCAACACGCTCTCTGTGTGCCTTCTTTCATCAAGAAAATAAAATCTGACCTCAAGAGCTCCTATGCTGCCAATTCCTCAAGCTTACAACCTCCAGTTTTGACAGAGACACCCAACACCACAACCTCAGCTCAGGAAAAAAGCAGCAGATAAAACTAAGGGTCATACAGTCCTAGGCAACCTGCTCTAGGCGACTCTGCTTGAGCACGGGGCTGAACAAAAGGACCCCAAGAGGTCCCCTTCCAATCTCAACCACTCTGTGATAAGAAGTTATTTTCCTACCATCCCATCAAAGAACTGGGAAAAAAATATGAACATAAAAAAAAAATACTTCCTGACAGTGGTAGACTTAACTGCAACAACCATTTCTCATCAAGTTAACCACAGGGGAACAAGTATTACCCTTAATCAATTGCTAATTAATGAATCATAGCGACTAAAGAAAAAAGCGACTAAAGATAAAAAACATAGCAAATCCATCTGTCATGACTGAGGAGACAATCATCTCATTAAAAACATACATTTTTATTCATATTGGTATTAAATATACTTAATTATGTGATGCAGACCTTGAAACTGTTCTTGTGTATTATTACCCTTCTTCTGTACTAAACGAGATACTGAGATTTTATCTCTTATCAGCAGGCAAAGTGGTCCCAAGGTCTAGTCATCAATCTCCAATTCAGTATTTCAAAAATACCACCACACCAAAAATACAAGGCGGTACACAATTCATTCTGCGTACCATGGCAAGCTGTGGCAGCAAATGACAAACTTTATTACAGTCTTAAGTGCTTCTGTTTTAAACCTGCTGCTCCAAGAGTTTCACAATATCCCTTAATTGCTCTGAAAGAAGAAATACTGAATAATACTTATTGTCCACCTATTCCCTTGCATTCCTGACTTTGTTCACAACTCTCTTTTCCAAACTAAAGAGCGACCATCTACTTTATGAGCATCTACTTTTTAAATCAACAGAAAAGCCTTGTTGTATAATTCATAATCTCCTGGAATTAGCTGTATTTTGTTTAGTAGTGCTCTTTTTTCCCCACAGTTCAGCTTGCCAAAGAGCAAATGTTTGAGTCACCAGAGGACAGCTGCCCTAGGACTGAAACACTGCCTTACTGTCCAACAGAATCTCTACTGCTGAATTTCTTAGGCTCTTCCTCCTCGCAATAGAGACCTTGGCCTCCAGCCTGTTTATGGACCCCTTTGGTTTAGCCAGTTAAAAGTCATCTGATTTTTTTCCCCACAGTAGAAGACAGTGAAGACTTCTTTTCCTCGAGCAACCACTTCAGTGATATTTTGGTGTTTCTATGTCATCCATCAAGACCGCCTTCTAGAACATGAAAACATGCTAAAGACAGAGCACAGAAAACTGCTTCCAAGATGGTGTCTCTAAATTTAACGCCATTGATGACTATCAATGGCCCAGTGGTGGATATTCATCCCATGTGGTAAGTAACGACCTAAAACGTTCTGATGTGGCTCTAACTTGTTCATCACATGCTGCCGAAGGAAGATCTGCACCGTAGCTAATGTTGAAGCAGCTTGCTGCCCTTGGGTACATTATCCCCCACCGCTTTCATCTTCAGTAAGAGCAAAGGCATGTTCTTTGAGCTAACTGACGTGACACAGAGTCCTTACAAAGATCGGTGGCTGCTGGGTTGCAAGGTCGGATTTTTTTGCATGGGACAATTCACAAAAAATTCAGCATCTGATAATGCAAGAATGGATCAGTGACAGAAAAACGTTATCCTACAAATGCTAATACTAAAAAAAAAAAAAATTATCCTTTGTAGAAGGACAAGAATAGATCTCCATGCCCTCCTGAGCGTTCAGTTTGCAGGCTACCTTTAAGAGGTGAGTACGTATCATGTTACTATTTTATTTGTTGACTGATGTAGCAGGTCAATTATAGTTTATGTGCTATAAAGAAAAGAATTTTGCTTCCCCCCCCTTCCCTAAGCATAGGGGTGGTGTTTGTGGTTTTTGCCGGCCCCCTTTGATTTACCAGTTACTTAGATTATATTTATAAAATATCTATTATAAATCTAACCTTCTGCAGAAACTCCCTTATCTTGTCAGCATCTTTGCCAGCATAAATGTGCCATAAAGCACCAGGTAATTCACTTGAATCTTTCAACCGCTTCCTTAAAAGGTCATCCAAATCCTCCTCTTCAAACTTCTTCAAAACTCCTAAGAGTCAACAAAAATATTTTTTAAAAGTGAGACAGAGGAAAAACTGAAACTAAACACCTTATTTTCGAATTTCTTGTGTGAGACTGAGCAGATAAAAGTTTGCTGAATACTACGGAAGCCCCCAGGTGATCCTCTTGTTCAATGTTTGTAATTAGTTACTAGCACATGCATGCCATAAATACCTTAAAAATAATGTTTCATTTTTAAACTTTTTTACATCTCTTGAATTTGATAGAACACATTCTCCTACCTGAAATAAACAGACAGGGCTGGCACCAAAAAATTAAAAGATGAAAAAGGTGTTTTCCTGTGGTCAGCAAAAGCAGCGCTTTGCGTGCAGTTCTGCATCAGCTAGTCAAGAAGCTAGAGCTCTCCCAATATGCTGAAGTTTTACTGCTATTAACTCAGTGCATATGCAAGTGAAAACAAAGCAAATAAAAGACAGCAAACCTTACTGCAGCTCTATTAGTCACACCCAAAATCTACATTGCTGATTATGGAGTGAGAGGACAAAAGAATAAGGGGAAAGAAACAAAACTATTTCAGTGATTTAAAGATTGTTTCACATAAGCAATGAACCTCATACAGAGAACTAACATACACCAATTTAAGCTCTCTGGTGCTGAAAAATTACATTACAGTCCAAATCCAATAGAGCAAACACAGCGCATCCAGAGAGAGCAGAATAAACAGAAAGTTTGGCAAATACATCATCCTGACATAATTGTTAGAACTACCACAGCTTCCAGAGAAAATCCTTCATCCTGCACTTTCATCAGCTCTGCCAGACCCAGCACAGGAATGGTACGTCAATTATAGGTAACGGCAAAAAAAGTGAAAAGAGTTTGAAATACCATTTCATAATTCATGAACTGCAGTGTATTTTATGCAGAATTAATGTGTGTGCAAATTCTTGAAACAAAGAATCTCCCAGGTTTAAGCAAGTACTTATGGACATCTTTCATCTGCTTCAAAAGAACGGTGCCAATTTTAAAAGTGGCAGATCGTTCAGTCCATCTACACGTCTTACAATGAGCTTCTCTTTACCTGATTTGGAAAGTACTCCATTTCCTTTCGCTATGCCAACATAAACAAGGATGTTCACGACATCAGAAACTTCAATATGGAGATTTGTGGTTCCTATATCATGGTCTTTAGTAGCAGCCACACCTATGTTACAAGATAAAATTAAGATTTGTTGTACTGCATATTCACCTTCAAACAGAAATGTGCAACAGCTAACTGAGAAAAATTTCTGAAAGTACACCAAGCATCACAGAAAAGCATTTTATGTACAGACAGGCTTTAATGTGAAAATACCGAGATACACAAACTACAAACATGCTTTTGCTGCACTCACTAAACAAGAAAATGTTACTTTTTAACAAAGACTTTGAGATATCTCTTAGCCCAGGTAACTGTCCCTATGTAGCAGCTGCGTCAGAACAAAACACATTTCAGCAGAATAAACGAAGATGTTTTCTGACCACTACATTCCTTCCCAATGTTTCAATCTTTCAGGTTGTTCAGGGCAGAATATAAGTACAATGAATACACAAGGTTATAAAACCAAATGTGTTGCATTTATGCCTGGCTATAAGCCGAGGTCTTATCCAAGAGAAATCCCCAAAGAGGAAAATTAATTTTAGTTCTAAGAGGTGAAAACATACATGCTTAAGTCAAAAGGACATTTCAGAACACTAAGCCTTGCAGCAGTATTACATAAAAGTGTCATTAATGATTTAGTTCTGCAGACCCATGCCTGGATTGCCATCGTTAATGTGTTTATTTCAAAGGACAGCTGGAGAAGGTTTTAAATCGAAGCCATCATGCTACAAATTACAACTCATTTCTTGTCCTATTACAACAATTTGTAAAACAGAATTGTACAAATTTGTTTGCAAAAGGAGCAGCTGGAAAGGTCTGAAGGAAACAACCTTTTCTAAACAGGTTTTCGAGTGTACAGCATACAATACAAATACAAATTATGAGAAAAATGCTGAGATTTATTTATAACCAGAATTATGAACACAGTAATATTTCATGAAACATTCTGTCATATGGCATTATTAAAGACAGGATCTCTCTTTGTGTAAAAGTAACTAACCATTTATATGCTTCAGAAGACTATAACAGCACAGGAAAAGATAGAAAGAAATGCAGAAGCAAATAAAACTCTCATGCCTGAGCTGCATGTACTGTTAATATGCAAGTCAGTAAAGCATTTCTCCTACGTTCAGTGAACAATTATCCTCCAAGCAAGTTCAGCTTTCTATCAAGCGTTACAACACGTGATATTCTACACTTCTAAAGGAAGAGGTAACTGCTACACTTCTAGGGCACACTCACCATATGCACTGCATAGTCTGGGTCCCAAATCTGGACGGACAAAAAATCCTGGCAGATGAGAAGCCAAGTTTAGTTTTCCTTCTGGACTACAATATTCAGGCAAGGGTAAACTTTTTAATAAGTCCTCATATCTGGAGGAGAAAAGAAGAAGAATGTAATTGAACCTGTGTCATTATACAAAGAGGGGAAAAAAACAACATGGAGAGTGACTTAAGAATATCTAATACCAAATTCAAATACCTTGCTGGCATCATAGCCTTGAAATCTTCACCAGAAGGCCAATCTTTCAATTTTAGTAGAGCTGTTTCCCCATTTTTTATCTTCTGCCGTTCTGCAAGTAACATAGAAATTACTAAAAACTAATACACTGTAGGTGTTTTACTTTTTATTCAACTAAAACATATAACTGAACTCTCAACTTGTCTATGAAGATTTCATCCATAAACCAGGAGATATTTAGTGACATTTGTTTGGTTTCTTAGTCAGACCTAACTAGTATATTAGATTATCTTTAATTCTGCAAAGGTACAAAATGTGAGTTTCCATCACATTCTCTGGAAACAGATTACCTAGAGCTGTCTTTTTAAATTAAAGTTTCTTCAAAGCTTCAAGATCCATAAAGAGTATTTTTAACTGCAGTTTCTAATATTGACCGTGTTCAGAATCAATGGAATAACACATTTAAAGTAACGTACTTGAGACATCTTCAAAACCATCCCAGAACTCCTTGACATTGGTGTTTGAAATAATACTGTCTTTGCAATTCAATATATCAGCTTGCTGGTTTCCAAAATCTAGACTAATTGACTCAGCTTTCCACAGGCTGAAGTTCATTTTCTTATGCATACCAGACACTAAAACAGGCTGTAAAAAATAAAATAAAATAAAAAAATCAATACTTATCCTTTCTGAAGCAAACACCTCCTTCAATTAAACCGGAGTACAAATGCATCCGAAACACACACTGAGGACCTTGGCCCTACTGAGCTGTGAACACTTCCTCCAACAGTAACTATACCCAAGATGTCACACACACACCTTTTTGGAATTTGAATCTCCGAAACAGTAATTTCTTTCTTATTATTAGCAGTTAACTGAAGTTTAAACTACACAAGGTTCAGATGTGGGCTATACCTGACAAGCTTTTGTTCACTGCTAACAATACATTTTCAAACATGGAGTGTTAAAGGACAAATTTGCCTCTAACAACTCCCCCAGAGTTCATACTGGGGTCACTTCATAGACCGAATGGCTCAATACCTACCCTTCCTTGTTTCCAGCACTCTTTGAAGAGCTTCCAGTTGTTGTTGTTTTTATGGTCTCTGAGCCACAAAACATGCTTATCACAGATCCACGAATACTGAATATCACTGTACAGTTTACTGCAGTCATCCTGAATACCTTTTCTATCATCCTTTGGCTCATCTTTTATTTCAGATTTTACATTTATCTTTGGTGCTCTATTTGGTGGAATCTTGTTTTCTACTACTGAAGCAATTATGTCATCAAGAATGTTTGGCATAGTCCTTCCACTCTTGCCACTCTATTAAAAAACAAACACATGTATGCTTAAACAATGTAAAAGCAAATAAAGTTAATGCAATTCCTTTTGCAGTAGAAATGACATTTCATTACCAATTAGAACCTTGCAGTTACCTACTTCCTTTGTAGAAAACTGCACACATTCTTACATGAAAAAAGTTAGAAGTACACAGTTGTTACAAAACTCAATATATTGGAATCTTCCTTTGCCTTTTCAGGTTAAGGCTTTATCTAACTTCATGGACATTTTTTCATAATACGTATCAATTATCACTATATGTATACACCAAAAAACCCCACCAGTTAATGCAAGAGTGTGTGCGCGCGTATAAAGTTTTAATTATGAATTAGTATTTAAAGCAATACAGCTATCAGACTGCTCTAACTACAATGTTCCAAAACAAATTATAGAGATTTTAAAATCCTGATATAAAAAAAAGTACATCTTGTAAACACTTACTGCTGTTCCCGTGGAGTAAACTGGAGCAAAAGCAATACCAGCATCTGTAGAACCTAGACGCAGTTTGCCTGCTGTTGTAGTTAATAAATCTCGTAAGGTCGAGCCCTGCTCGTTGTTCTGGGACGCAGGAGGGGAGCTTTTACAGTTTTGGGACTCCAAATTATCCTGGTCTTTCTCTTCCTTGGAATGTTTTCCAGAAGGACATTCTTTGTTCTCTAAAACAACAATAATCATTGGAAGTTTACACTGTTGTATCACGATGCAGACATAGGAACAGCACCAGTATCCTGCATTTTATAATGGTGGTAAAATACTGTAGCGCTAGTGCTTTATTCACCTGAAAACACACCAGAGGATGAACTAGATCCTTCAAAATGCAGTCAAACTGTGACCATGAAAAGGCCTTCCTCAGCATCTCAGACATGCAGCTGAGTGAGTACCTGTCACAAATGAGAGATGCTGTAGCTGGAAATACTGCCACATTACATATGCATTCCACTAGTGGCTCTTCTGGTAACAGATTCTGATGCCACCAGGAGAAGGCATTGCAGTTTCAAGATTAAAATTAAGGGGGAAAAAGAACATCATCTTTTCTTTTTGTTGAACAGAAAACTGTGCACTTTTTTCCTAATTAATTCAATTATGTATAACTGGTGCCCCCAAAGTCATGGACATGATATGACATATTTCAAACATATTACCTTTCTTTTCTTCTCTGGCTTTCTGCTCTGCAAGATCAGCTAACCAATGCAGTGGTGACTGGGATTCAGGCGGTGTTAACTTGCTGTCTGTGCTTACATCACTCCTCGGACTTGTATTACCATTTGTCTCGGACTTCTGAGGAGTATTCTGCTGTTGAGACTCAGGCATGCACAGAGAAATTTTATTACTGTGGTTAAGGACATTCTGCAAAACCTGTAAAGAACAAATTTATTTTTAAGTATATAACTTTGCTTTAATATATTTCAAAGACAAGGCTAGCATTTAACCATCGTATATGCAAATTAAAATGCAACTGGTACTACCGAAATATAAAAATCCACAAGAATCCGAACATCTGAACAAACTGCGATGTATATACCCATTTTAGACTCACCTGAGACACACCATTCATTGCAGGGAGCTTGCCAGCTTGCGTGCTCTGCTTGCTGGTACACTGACAATGGGATTTAATTTCAAATTTTTCTCTAATATTGTGCATAGCATCTAGCAGATCTGTCAACACTAGAAGACAATTAAGAAGAAAACCATCAGCAGCTCTCAATCATTTTGTGACCTTCTTTACAATACACACACTGTGATGATAAAACGCTATCTCCAAACCTTTTTAAAATTTAAACTATTAAAAATGCTAAATTTAACACTCAAAAATACTATGAAGACTGTCCAGTTTACCTTAAAGCTTGTGCAGAGAGAGACATGATCTCTAATTAAATAATTGCATACTACTCTTCTGAACAATCTAACCTTTACTCTGCATTCTGCACATAATCTGGCACACAACAAGCAAGCCAGTCATTCATCATTTAGTCCTTATTGTTCAACTGGTGCATCATTGCTTCATTTAGTAAAACCATCAAACTACAGACTGAAGTGAGCCACGTCCTGACAAAAAAATTAGTATGTGATCATGTAATTTAAGGCTGTTTGGTAATGGGTACGTAGCACAGAAGAACAAAACTGAGGTTACATAGGCAGTCTTCACTATACCATTTCCAGATGAGTGGTTTGCTTCACAATTTAAAACTAAAACCAGTTTCAGTCTGGAACCTGTTCTGGGGAATGTCACAATTTGAATTTATTATGGAATCTAACCAACCTTCATTTCTACCTGAACTAATATGCAACAACCCATAAAATAATGGCTGGATCTGTACTTCCAGCTTAAAATAACCTGGGAATTTGCTTAACAAGTTCAAAGGTACACTTGAGTTTTCTATTCTCTGCTCTGCATCAATGCTGCGAGAGATCACAAGTAAAGTTGCGCTAGCAAGAACAACCACACCTAACTGCACTTCTTTATAAAACTTGTTTGGTTATAAGAAAAATTCCGAGTTTTGCTGGGTTTAGGATTACCGTTCAGTTTTTCACTTATCACAAGCTCCTTTACTGCATTTTGCTTTAAGATCTTCAATCAGACGTCCAACCAAAACCATACATGAATCTTTTC
>NW_008824986.1:3861632-3863453 GCF_000699105.1 Pygoscelis adeliae | reverse complement strand
TTTTTTTTTTCCCCCCCCCCCCCCCCCCCCCGGGATTGGGGACAGGACACAACAGAAAACAGTGAAAAACAAATCCCCAAAAATCTGTTGCCACATAATGCTCCTTGGCAGTACTATTCTAAGATTTTCTTTTAACAGCTAAGGTCAGATTAATTAAGTACATTCTGGTTGTTTTATTCTGCTCTGAAATGGTAAAAAACAGTCACAAAAAACACCCTGCATTTCTTCACTGCCTGTCCCTGAAACCCCTTCAGACATCTATCAGCATGCTCCTCTTTCTCTCCTCCTCGTCTATGCCCCTTGCTGTTAACTGCCCAGGATCACCTGCCTTCCTGCGACAGTGATTTGACACAATTCACAGGTTTTTAAACGGAGAATGAGAAGTTTCAAGAAACAACTCCAGCCTCTCTTCACAGAAAGAACTGGGAAAAAACACATCCTGCTTGTTCGCAGGTCTTACCAGAGCCTGGAATAATTTGTGTTGGCATCAGGTGTTTGTGATCATGAGGCTGTCCCTTCACACACTTCATCCAGGCATATAACTCCTTATCTGCAAAAAACATTGCCAGTTGTTTTACTTCATTTACAGTGGTACACAGAGCAAGCTAACTAACATTTTTCAGATTTGTTTTAGTTAGAATTGGTTTTCTACACATACTGTAAGTCTTCTGTCCTGGTAACCTGCATGACAAAGATTTGCATACAACAGCTACTTTTCACAATAAGGAAAATTTTTAACAATACTGAAATCTGAAATAGCAGCATCTGTAACACAGACCCTTGCCAATAACCTCATAATAAACCTTCCCTTTATTACATTTAGAGAGTTGCCAATTTAGCATAAGCCAAAATCCTGTACAGTTGCAACTGAGAGAGTGAGACCCCCTTGATGAATTCTAACATGGAAAAGAGACACGATCAGGCTGTGGTTGTATGACCAATTTAATTTGACACAATCCACGCTCCAACTCAAAGTGGCTGTCTTCAACCAGAGAGAGCCAAACAAGCCAAAAAGATGAAGTTTTAACTGAATCAATTCTCTGATTTGGCCTACCATGCAGCTGCACCGATGTTACTGGTGGCACAAAGGAGAGGGAAGTTGCATCATGGCTTTATGTCAGATTAAAGCAACCATGAAACCACAAGTCTGTATGTACTGGTTGAAAATCATTTGTGGCAGCAGAGAGAGCCTAACTGGTAGGAGAGAGAGGCTTTCTATAAAGTTTCAGGAAGAATGTCCCTGCCAGGAAAAAAATGCAGTGTAAAGACAAGACAGAGGAAGAACAAGCGCTAAAAATGTCTGGCCAAGCAACCGGTCACCGATCTGCTATGTGATTTTGGGGCAGAAATACGAATGCGATTTCTCTCTCAATCCCCAGTCTTGTATCCTATCCACTGAACTGCTAGTTTTAAGAGACTTCAAATCTTTTTACTAGTTCGCTCAGCTCTAGCAATGTAAACTAAGGAGAGTACACTGAAGGAAGCATTTAGCACATTTAAAGCATTATTTTCTTGTACTGTAATGGATACACAACGTACCAAATGTTCCTTTCAGATAAGTATTAGATCTGTTAGCTATTTTCTAGTTTTTGTAACTCCTAAAACATTGAAATATATAACTGGACACAAACATAAATCAAATTAAAAACCAAAACAGCATGTATCTACTTAAAGTATTTTATCACTGAAATGCTACAACATGGCATTCCACTTGATGGTGCCATGAACTGTCTGAAGGTAACAATGGATGCACATTCATTCATTCATGTAGTAAAGTAATGCGAGAAGTCATTGATAAATATCTGAATATGGACTATTTAA
>NW_008824986.1:3836934-3861591 GCF_000699105.1 Pygoscelis adeliae | reverse complement strand
CTGAAGCAGGGGGAAATCAGTGTATTCTCCATTACATTTAGCAACTGTAAAAACAAGTACCGGTTCCAGGAAAAATGCTGTAATATAAAGTGCTATTATATAGAGATGGGTGGGTGGTTCTGAACTTTGTAAGAGAGTGCCAAAGGAGACAGATAGTTCACATGAATCCTACAGCATCATTAGAAATAAAGCTACAGAGAGGGAAGCTATCGTACTTCTGCTTTTGCATGTAATATTGTCATGAACAGCAAGGAGAAAGTCTTCCCTGTTAAAAGACTGAGAAGAAGCCTGCTTCTGTATACTCCTTTTTTAAGCTTTGAAGACATTTTACTAAAATTTTCCTGGCTGGTTAACACACACACACTATAAAAAGCCTCTGACTGCATGTTCCCACTAGGGTAAATAATGTTCGGCGTGTATCCCAAGCCACGTCAGATGGATGCACACACATGTGCACACACAGACTTCAGCCAGTTAAGAGCTGCTGAAGCAGCCTCCAGCATTAAAGCATTAACAACTGTTCTCAGTGTTGCAAAACACCAACATTAGTTCCCTAGAAACTTCAGGCTTTGATGGAAGTCTCTGGGAACATCCTATAACCGCAGTGTAAGAGGCTCTCACTGCATGGATGAGTCTCTCCATTTATTAAAGACTTGCCATCTAACAGTTAAACTTTATTTTACTAACATTTCACATCTGTGACATTCTGCTGCTATGACAAACATGGAACTGCTTTTCAAAACAGCATTATACTTGAATCAGTTCCTGGCGCAATGTTTGACGGCAGGACTGTGCCAAGGCACAATGCCTGCCACCCAGGGGAAGGCAGCCCTTTCCAAGAAGCAGCCTGAGCACCAGTGTCACAGCCCAGGGCTGAATGACCAGATCAATCTTCTGAGCCATTCTTCCTTTCAATTGCAACTAGGCTGGGTCACTTAGAAATCACAGGTTTGCAAGTCAGTCCTGTTATACTTCACTACAGACTAAACTAGACATTTCCATTAAAGCACAGGAATTAGATTAAAGTGAGTATGTGTGTAGGCTGCTGGATTGTGAAACCTCTGTTAACACTCATTTAAAATACTATGTGAAGTATTTCTCTCCATCTCTTTCTTTTTAATAATAAAAAAGTAGGCTGTTAAGTCAATATGACAAACCATGTACTTCTGAAGGGAGGACTCCAGAAAGCACTCAAATCAAGGCAAGTCTTCACAGCAATGAGTTACCATAAAGCAGGGAGGTGTAATGGAGTGCCAGTCTCACAGCTGAAGAACAAGATTTAACCTTGAGGGGCAAGGCACAAGCAGTCCAAGACAATCCACACAAAAAGACTGAAAAGCGGACAAAGACCTAAAATAGCCCCCACAGCAGTTGCTTTCTGAATGACTGATTCTACATCTACCAACAAAAAAGGAGGCGAAAAAGATCTAAGAGAAACCAAAACACACAAGCAATAATTTAATACTTTACAGAAAGGCAGATACACTGGTGGATCAGCAGCTCTACAACAAATGAGAATAAACAGCATATACAATACTCTAGTTCATAAAGAACTGACCTCTAGAACTTTTTCTTTCCTTTGCCTTGTAACAATCTAGGCAGACCACAAATCCACATTTTTGGCAGACCCAATGAATGTTAAATAATGTGGCTTCACATGCATCACACATCTCACGGACTCCTCTCACTGCTCTCTTCCATGCAATTTTGGCTGAAATACAAAATAAGCAGAATAAAAGGACTGAAATTTAAATGCAAAGCACAGAATGAATGGTCTTTGTAGATGAAGCATTCGTAATTTTCCCCTTAAGATGCAACTGGATGTAGAGGGAGGAAAGTGATCCTTCATAAACAGACCATCAACATCTACCCCCTTAGTTGCATTATGCAGCATCCCCATCAATGCTACTATCAATACACTATAAAGAAATTAAAGCATCCAAAAAACACAGACTGAAGTAATACGGAAAGAATATTCCTGCTCAACATGAGTGGGTTGCAAGTACGAAGAAGAACTTCTTTAACATATACTTTTAACCCCATGCAATGAAGAGAGCTGGGTTTTTCACCTGACTGCCTATGGGACGTGTTTAATCTCAAGGGCAGCCAAACTGGTGAGTCAGATGGTTAAAGTTGGCAGGGTGGGAGGGAGATGCCTGTCCTGGCGACCTGGCTTGTACTTCTGCTTTCTGCCCCACCTCCTCCTCATATAGCCTGGAATTAGCAGAGCCACCAGCCCGTTTTAAAGCCTGTGCCCACCTGCTGTAGGCCAGAAGGACAGACTAACTGTGGCTTTGGTAGGGAGGAGGCAACGGTGTTAGCACATGCTCTGTGGGGCCCAGGCTGTCACATTATTCTCCTTTGTTTTGGGAAGGAGACATGTCAGAAACACTATGTCTGTTGGCAGGAGTCAGTACCTGGCTTGCTGTGGGCCTTGGCTTGGAGCTGGCCGCTCTGGCCAGAAAGCTGGAGGCCAAGCTGGGAACCGAGGCTGCTTCAACCCCAACAGCAGCCTGGCCCTGGCCCAGCACAGCCACCAGCACAGGGAGGGGGAATGGGCTGGCTTACTGAGGAAGGTCCCTGCCCCTTGCCGACATACACTCTTACAAAAAAGCCTAGGAAAATCCAGTGTGACAGTCCAGTGAAGTGAGGTACTCGAAAGGAAGCAACGGGTCATGACAAATGCAAACACTCGAGTAAAACTGCACAACACTTAAGAGCATTTGAGATTTCCTTACCATCTTTTTTCACCCAGGACATGGCTGTTTTCTCAGATGTTACTAACTGACAAAATTTATCACCTATGATATCTAGAATGTATTTAGAAGTTTCTAGGTCCAGTTCATCATCTTCATAGTTTTCATGTGTCCATAAACTCAGTGCTTCATCATCATATTGATCAGGAGAGGAGAAACCATCTATCCTGACCACTCCATTCTTACTAAAAGATAACCTAAAAATGAAAACAGATAGTTTAACTGCATATAGCATTATATCCTGTGACTTACAGTTTACTTGCTAATTTACCTTACTGCTTATGTCTTAACAACAAGTAAGTTTTCTTTACCTTCTTCAGCATCCTGCCATATTTTTAATTTAAAAATAAATCCTACTGCCAAAAATGGTTTTAAAACAAACAGTAAGGAAGCATGAAAACTAAAACTAACTTTTTAGTCACTTTTTACATTCAGTTTAATCATCATTCTCTCTCTGTAACATCACTGCTTTAAAATTGCAAACAGGAAAATACTTTTTTTTTTTTTTTTTTTTTTTGCCAAAGTTTGGTTCCACCTATTCCTCACCTTTAATTTTCGGAGGGTATGTGACAGCAATCAACTCAGTCTGACTCATATTTTATATAACTTTCTATCCTACTGCTCTTATACTCAGAAAACAGGAGTTCGAACACTATATTCAAGTCTATCTAGGCAGAACAAATCACTAATACAAGATAACATTTTTGCATCTGCTAATTTCTGACCTTTAAAATAACTAAAGGCTTTCATGTTATCCTACCTGATACCGTTCTACTAACCCTGCCTGTATGTAGCCTATTTTTAAGCAGTAACAATTAATTATTCCAACTTGCATAATACAAGATAATTCATTATACATATGCGATTATTATAATAGTTAAGGAATTTTACAGCAAAGCCAGTAAAATAGTCCTGAATTCAGAACTAAGTACCAAAAACGATACTCAGATGTGTATTTAATGAACAAGAAGAAATGATGAATTTTCCGTTACAATGACCTCCAGCAGCAGTGCAAACTTCGTTTACAATTCAAGCCCTACTATCTAAACACAATGAAAATAATTAAACTGCTGTAAAATTTACCACAATATATTAAAAACATTCTGATTTTTAAATTTTGTAACTGTTTTTTAAGATGTTGGCAAAACCTTATCACTGATGTTTTCTCCTTTATACAGGAGGAAAAAACCAAAACTCTCACATTGCCACATTAGGAAGCAAATACTCTTACGCAGAAGGTATTCCAAGTCCAACCTTGGAATGATTCTTGTTGGACTACCAAGTCTTGTAACTAAAGCTTCATTATAAAAAATTAAACCCAATCTAGGGAACAATTTTCTGTCCAAAACAAGTTGGATATATACTGACAACACAGTCCACGTGCAAATTAAAGCCGTTTTGTTCTGTCTCAATAGCTGTTCTGCCTGCACCACGTACGCTACGCTGCATCCTGGGAAATTTTCTTCCCAACTTGTGAGTTTTCCTTGATTGGCCATTAATTGCGAAAAAGGAGGTCACAACTCCTCTGTCCTCAGAAAACTCCCAGAAAACCCTGAGCAGCATTCCCACCATATACTGGCATAAGAACAATTGCGAATTAGTGCAACTCTGCGGTTGTACAGCTTGTCCAGAATAACTGAAGCTTGCCTTTTGAAAATCTCACTTCAAGTGTCAGACACCTGTGTAATGGTGATGTGCAGTATTTTCTGCTTGCCTAAGGTACACTGGGCAGCTGTTCTGATGTCTTTGCTATAAAGCTTTAAACAGCAATGAAGTCAATCCACAAAAGAAATAAGACATACAAATGTAAACAGTGTTAAATTAGACAGTGTCTTTTATCAAGCAGACTGACTGAGCCAGAAAAATCAGACAAGCTTTCAAGCATGCAAGTCCTTTGTCAGTATTATTTTTAAAAGTTAAAACACCACATTATCAGGAAATAGCTGTACTTACCGCCGAAAGTAGTAAAATCTACAGAATACTGGTGAGTGAGTTGGTTCTTCTCCTTTCTTACTTCTTATTAACCTACATTCTCTGCATTTTTGCAAATTTGGTCCTATTTCAGAGCAAGAATCATCCTGCAAAAAGGACTCTCCCGTTTGCTTCAGCTTCTTTACTTTGCGCCAATCTTTTAACACTGAGCGAGGTATACCAGCTGCAAAAGTAAGGAGAGTTTCAGATGAGGTACTGGCAGCCCTTATTTGCAGAACCCAGTCAGATCAGTCAGTGTTCAACATTTATGAAAGTACATTTGTTACCTGCGTAACATATTTCATTATTACTTCCATTTGCCCGCCTGTCAGCACCAAAGTTTAAAAAGCATAACTACCAATTAGACTGACACAGGCAGGAGCACAGTTAACTACCTGCTGAGCTACCAGGAATACCTAGGACACTGTATTTTCTCTTATATTAGCTGTATCGTTCACCAAATATTCCACTAAAACCATCTTCAGAATCTCCTTCTTACAAAAGAAGCAAAGAAATACAATACCCCAAGAAAGAGAGGTTTGAATTCTGTTTCAAGTGAAGATGTATGCAAAAAAGGCAACAATTTAATGAATGAAAGCAGAGCTTAAAAAAAAAAAAAAATCCTACTTCTTCAAGATTTATTTTTGCTGAGGGTTACAGGTATGATTACAGAAGAGCAGCTGTATTCACATGTAACTCATGTGGACTTAATGTAAAATATCTGGCATAAGGAAGAACAGAATCCATTTACCCTGTCAAGTTTGTTAGCTTTGCAAGGCTAAGCAGTACAATTCTATTTTCGATATGAAAGTCAGCAGACCCGACACCGAGTAACACGAGGAGCAAATCTATTCAGTAATATGTGCAATCTTCACATACACATTTTGAAACTGAACCATGTTGTTGTTTAACCAGGCTTTCATTTTAATGACTTTTAAAAGCGGTACCAGTTTTATCTGCAGATAGATAGGAGTGTCTGTCATTTCATCTACCACTACTCTTGAAAGTTCATGTCCTGTAGACAGGGATCTGATGTAGAATGATAGGGAGGTCAGGGTGCTAACTTTGGTCTTGGTACCTGGGTTCAGATCTGTATTTTGCCAGACATGACTTGTGCAAACTTCGCAAGTGACAGACTGCCTATGCCTCAGTTCATGGCCTACAAAATGCTCTCCCAACTCATCTGAGGAGTATGATGGTAACTGGATTAAAACTTCAGAGTAGAAAAGGCCAAAGTACAGGTTTGCTAGTTCAAAACAATGTTTTCTGCCTTGGAACCAGAGATCCTGGGAGTCATCTGGGAGCTGCTATACCTCAAGCTCTGTGGGCAGGAACTTGGAAGACCCCCAACGCCTGCAGGACTGTAAAATGCCTTGCTTTGCAGGAGGGAGCCTTGCAGCCTGGAGCTCTGAGCGCGCTGGCGAGCACACAGAGCTAGCTTCCAGGGCTTTCCGAAACGGCACTGGGACAAAGCAGTTTTCAAGCCTGGCAGTATCCAGATACCACCCATGTTGCGAAACTGCCACTGAGCCCCTGATCCTGAAGAACAGTTATCTTCAGCTGCCTACGGGGAGCCCAGGCAGCCGTCCCATGGGGACCTGTGCTTTCCTGAAAGCTCCTCAAGGTTGATTGTTTTTGGGTAAATCTTTGTGGAAAGTCCTTTTCCTAAGAAAATCTCTGACCAGCTCTCTCTCAGAAATTGTAACGAAGCTCCCCCAAGATAAACTGACAGGAGTATCAGAAACGCTCATCTATTTAATGGGTCAAGTAGGAGAAACGGACAAAAAGACGCCAGGTCTATTAAGATTTCAAGAGAGGATGGCAAACACAAGAAGCTCCTACCACACCACAGGCCCAACCTGTTAATGTGCAGGACACAGGCTGTGCGACTCACAACAGAATGAAATACCAACTCCTACCCATTTCCTGACCTAAGTTCCATGAAACAGTTCCATAATGTATTACCATATATCCCTTTCATACTCGGGTACCACTAGCCAAAACAAGAAGTGACTGCCTTCCCGTAACTTAGGTAAGCAATCCTTCTAGAACAAACCTACAAAAAGTCTTTTGCGACAATACAAAGGTCATAAAGACCTAACATGTTACATGTATATGTTTACAGTTCACTTTAAGAAGTGAAACCAAGAAAGACTTTATAGGCATGTTCTCCTTGATCTTCCCTTTAGCTTGGGGGGGGGTGGGAAGGAGAAGAGTAATACTACTATCACTGGACCCAAGCCAGAATACCTCAGACAGACTGCAACACTTCCAGCACCCAGTACAACTTAGGCATCAAGTACTCTCAGATACCAGAAGAGTAACTTTATACACTAGGCAGTGAAAAGCCAGAGAATATAATTACAGAGAGCAGTACTCATTTTCTTACTACCTGTACTTAAAAATTCTTGCAAAAAGTAATTTAATGGTAGACTTTCTCATACTCAACCAGAACAAAGACAAAAGAATAGTCCTTGGAGAAGAATAAATTGGGATAAAAAAATAAGTTCTTTAAGAAAATCCCTCATGTTGGCAGACAAGTTTCTCTTTTCAGCTAAATCTAGTTACAATCTGCTACATGCTACAGCATTATATTTAAATCGAAATTTTTATTTCCCTAAATTTCTTTATTCCTTAAACAAGAGGGATGTTAACACCATGTAATACACATGCTAGTTAGGAGTGTGAAATGACTCTCCCTCAAACCTTTCATTAAATTAACCAAATCATAAGAGTGGCATCAGGCTCTCAAGGAACTGCCTCTGGCTTCCTGATCAAAGGATGAATTAAAGCTCAACAATAGAGAATCTCTCCCTCCAGTAGTGCCCTAAAAATAAATGCATTAGATCTTTTAAAAAATATCTCTCTCTCAATGCAAGTGGCACAACTATATGCACCAGTCTGCTGAATTCTGATGGACAGCATAAACCAGTTTGTTTACTGCTCATTTTTAGGCCAAGAACCAGTTTGTTAACACATATATACAAAATGCTGAATTTCTTAAACCAGGATATTTCAAATGGCCTCAAGACAGATAAATCTGGACCTACTCATTTACACAAGCATACTTTTTAACTGTTTTCCCAGCTATCGTGCGTGACAAACCCTCCAGGATTAACACCGTTAGACTTCACATTAGTCTGTCTCTTCCAAATCAGATTAATATACTCACTGCTGTTACTGCCGCTCTGTAACTTCAGCTTGCTTTTTTCTTTGGCACTCCTGCTAAGAACACCATTCGGTTTTACTTCTTCCTCTGTATCACCCTTTTTTTTCTGCAAATCATTTTGTTTCTTTTTGTAAGTGGGCTTGGGCTGCCGTTTAGTCCTTTGCTCTGACTTACTCTCGCTTTCATCAGAGTCTCCGCTTTCAGAGCCAGAATCATAAGTTCGTTTTGCCTTTCTCCTAGGGTGCTTATCTTCCTTCACAAACTTATCTGCCAAGACTTTACTATCTATGTTATTTTGCAAATCATTTGATGTAGAAGCTATTAAATTGACAGTACATGGCTTTATAATTTCTGAAACACTGTTCCCTGAATTCTCTTTTTTATTAGTGTTTTTATCTTCCTCCGAATGTCTTGTTAGCCAAGCCTTTTTCAGCTTAGTGTGGTAGTTTGGCTGACTTGTCTGGGAAGTTTGCCCACTGCCTACAGAGTTCGCTTTGTTTATTGTATTACAGACGATAGCACTGTCTAGGGAGAGAGAGGTTGAAAATGTCTGATTTTTCACAGAGTTGGACTCGGTCTCACTGGTGTTACTACTTTTAAACTGAGCTGCAGCCAAGGCTGCCTTGTGCTTTTTCAAATGGACAAAGTCGGTGGAGGTGGAGAATCCCGAGCTGGGCTGAGCAGCACTGCCTGTCTTGCCAGCGGCGGGTGTAACCGGAGCTGGAGTGCTGACCTTGCATTCCTGGGTCTGCGCCATCGCCTGACTTGCTGCTCTCGAGGCAGTACACTCCAGCGGCGCGCAGGCCAAGACCGTGTTCGATAAGGAGTAAGTCACTTCTGAGCTACCCCAGCTTGACACGCTGGTAGTTGTTGCTGCTGATGCGGTGACATCCGTTTTGGTACTGCAGATCATAGTTGTGGTAGGGGTGACAGCACGAGGAATGCTGCCTTGCGAGACAGCTGGAAATTTCTTTTCATACTGTGTGCGAGCACTGTCTGAGTTCATATTTGGCAGAATGATTCTTCCAGTCTCCCTGGCTTCCGCTGTTTTCAGGCAATCTGCTTGATTTGTCACAGCTGAAGATCTCTCACTAACTCGATCTTTGGAAGCAGACTGCATTACTGGTGTGCTATCGTATTTCGTGCTAGAAGGAGGACGCACAATAACAGATGCTGTAGCGGACTGTGACTTTCCACTCATTCTTTCAACGTGCCAATCCACTTTTTCATTATTTGGAGCATTATTAGACTTCCATATTTCTGATAAATTCTGTTCAGAAGGGCCCTTGTAAACAGTCTGAGCTTCCTTAGGCTCAGGTACTAAAGTTGGTGGTTTCTGCAACTCCTGTATTTTGCCACCACCAGCATTAACGGGTTGAACGGGGGTTAGAGTCGGAGGTGAAAGGCTGCTATAGCTGCTTTCCTTCTTCTCCAGGTTCTGGTGCACAGGGGGGTGAAACACGGGGGCTCTATGCAAGGCAGGCATACTCCGGAGTGTATTTGAAGACGAGACTGACAACTGAGTAGGGCTCCTGCTGTCACTTCTAAAAGAATTTACAGAGTGAGACTGCACTGACTGTGAAAGCTGCTCGGGTACCTTGCTCGCAGAGCCTTCGCTCTCTGGTTGGTGCTTAATTAAAGGTGGAGGTTTTGAAAGAGAAGAAATGTAAGAGGGGAGAGACTGAGGACTAGCTGCTGTTGAAGGACAATTAGTTTGTTTATCAACATATGCACTTGAAGCTTCCTTTGACGGGTATGATCTTGGCGGTTCATTTACTACACTGTTAGACAAGGTGGTGAAATAGTTACTCTGCGGCAAACTCTGCGGAACCGAATGCTTCATTTTATACAGTTCTGACACAGAACGTTCGGCGTCTTTATCATATTTTACTGAATGGCTTTTGGGACTTGAAGATAAGGACGTTACCCTGGAATAGTTTTCTCTCTCTCCCTCCAGTGCCTTTATTTTAGCCGTAAAAGGAGCAACTTCAATACTTTCTTGGAGTATCCGTCTGTGTTCTTCTTTGTATTTGCTCAGTCGCTCCCCAGTCTCCTGTGGTGGCCTTGGCAGCTGGTTCAACATCGGATCTGCAAAATGTCTGTGCATATGGCTCTCCTTTGCTGTCTGCGTTCTGCTTTGCTCTAGCTCCGTCTTTACTGGTGCAGTTGTAACAGAACGTAAAGGTTCAATAAACGCTTTCCTCTCCAGCTCTCTGAAAAAGGTTAAGCAGACACAGGTTAGTCTGAACGTAGCACAACATCCTAAACGGAAGACCTTTCTGCCCATGCTCTGACAAAGTTAGCTATTAACACAAAATAAACTTTTCTTTACATTAGGTACAATTTTCAAAAGTCTTCAGATGACTCAGGAACTCAAGTACCATTCCAAGTCAACAGGGTAGAGTCTGTTTTGCAGCACAATGACAAGCTTTCCTCTATCACAGGCACCCACGTTTACATATAAACTAAAGGAAACTAGAAGACAACATCAGCTGCTGAAATGTACCCTCTTACACAGAGTTAAACAGCAAACTTACTCTTTGTGATGCTCTACGATACTTTTGGACAACGGCGGGCTGGAATGCGTTGTCAGTTTGAGAGGCCGAAGGGGATCTGCACTGGACGGTCGCACAGGAATGTGACTCAGTAAACCAAGGCTGTCAGCTGAGGTCACTGGGGTGGGCTGGTGTAACCACGGGCTAGGAGTATTCTGTTAACACCAACCAAAACAAAAAAATAAAATCAGATTTCAAAATCACCATGGGACCACAAGAGTTACTGTATCAAGTCCTACCAATGATCAGAGTGAAGTAATGTATTTCAGCATCAAATCATACACAGTAAATAAAATTTAACATTTTAAGTCACTTTTTGATCAACTGGAACATCTGATTGTACTTCCCCTGGACTTGCAGCATACAAAATAGTTTACACATTTCAGAAGCATTCTTAGAACCGTTTAATTTTCAAGTGTTCAGCATGAATAGTTAATTCTAGAACAGCATCTCAAGCTCATCAAAATTAGCAAACCAATGATAGCCTGACAGCACTTAACTTCAGTTACTAGTAAACAGACCATTAGCTCTTCAATGAATTGCAAGAAGTATTTCTTTCAAAAGACAAATACGTTTAGTAATTCTGGAAAACAATTTCATCTCCAGCTTTATAAAAAAAATCTCAATATAAGGGATAGAAATATCTCTTTCCTGGATGGTTCCTCTCCTCCCCCTAACCAAATGATTAAGTATGATAATCCTAATTAATCTCCTTTATTTTGTCAGGCATTTTTATTTGGCATAATTTCATCAGCAGCACACTATTAAAACCATAAACGTACATGCCTGCCATACTCTGCAGCATGGGACATGCAGAGTATGCATCATTTTGTGTTGTGTACCTAAATCCTCAAAAGGTAGGCAATACCAACCTCCTCGTTTACACATACCCTGATAGTTTTAGTTTATGAAACTGTTTTTTAATTGACTACTTGGGTAAGTTTCTGTTTTCGTATCTTCTCTGAAACTTGTGTAACAACTCTGCAGAAAATACCAAGAGCAGCTCTCAGTCTCTCTCCCCTTTCCCTCTCTCCTCTGAGATCTGCTTACGAGAAACGCGCAGCGGAGTGGAAAGGCAGGGCACCCTGTTGAAGTGGTGCTCAAGTGCTAGGGACAAGCCAAGAAGGGACTGGGACAAGAGTGAGCAGAGCTCTCATGAGCACCCCAAAGCCCCTCGGTGCTGCTCCACCCCTAACTCCTGGCACTGCCCAGAACTTCTTCCCCTTGTCCACTCCTCACCAGTCCATCCCTCTCCTTCTCCCCAGTCTTGGCGACTCCCAGTTGAGAACTGCTGCTGCAGAAGGGGAGCCAAGAGCTCTCATGACACATGCATGCAGCACAGAATAGATTTGCAGATGCTACAACTTTGAAGTTCTGATTTCTGTACTTTTGAATATTTAAAGCAAACCGCTTGGGTTTGCACTAACAGTTTTAGTGCACACGTTGCCTAAGTCAGGAGTTCCCACGCTCTGGTGAGTTCCCATGAATAGCCTGTAAGCTGTATTAAAATATTATGCAAAAAAGGCCCGTCACCTTCTCCCTAGAGGAGCTGGAGAACATCTGCTTGAGCACCAAGCATTGCCCAAACAGCTTCGTGACTCTACCTGCAATCATCTACGGCCCAGCCCAAAGACAGGAGCTGCCACAGCCACCTGCGGATGTAGGAAAAGGTGGTCTTGGGGGCACGCTTCCTTCAGCACACAGACATGGCTCAGCCCTGAGCCAAGGGTGGTGGCTGCTGCTGCTGTTACAGCTGAAACACAGATCCCTTTCTGCGATCGTGGCATCCATGCAAACCCGACTTTGGAAACGCCCATTCTGGGTTTCTAAGACGTATTAAAAAAAGGCCTCCAGTGTGAGAGCCAGAAGACAAGTCACCACAAGACAATTGCCACATATCAACATAATTAAAAAGCTACATGCCTCGGTATGCAGGGCTGCATACTTCAGGCAGCCAAAGTGAAAACAGGGTCTATCATAAGTTCTTCAAAATGGACTTCAGCATGGGGTGGAGCAGGCAGCAACATGAAAAGATAAATCCACCTATAGTTTTCTCTTAGGCTTTTCTTCTCTGCTGCATTTGACTTTATCACATTTTAGATCAAACTGACTTCATGTTACAAGACCAGCTCAAACTGACTGTTTGGGAGACTTAGCCACAATGGTTTGGCTTTTCTCAAGAATGAGGCTGAGGAAGAATAGCTTTCCTCATGATGAAAAAGAAAAATATCTCTATAACCATTCAGAAACCCCAAGCTCTGACGCAAAGGCTTACAATTTGGCAGGCGGACCACTGTCAGCGACATGCCTTTTGTGGTCCCTGTGAAAATCTGCCCAAATTAGGCCAAGTTGTAAGCCTCTCAAAATCAATATGCACATGCTCAGTGGAGGTTTGATTGAAGCTGGCAGTAAAGCTCTCCAAAGTTTCTGTCTGCGCTACACATGCTTCATCTTACACTGTTCCTCTAAGGTGCCTGCAATGAGCATGCCGTATCCCAAGCCTGCAAGAGCTGAGAGAACTTTTCCTGTAATTGCTACGTCTGCCAGCCGCACTGGGTGCTAGGCTGAAAAACACAAACCATTCCTTCTGAGACTTCAGTGGTTATATGCAGCATACAGACAGAGGAATCACCCTGACTTGAATACAGAGGAGTAGAAAGCAGATGGGAAGGCAGGGATGTGTGTCAACAGGAACAGAAGGGGAGAAAAAGATATGCCAATAGGGGGTACACAGATAGGTGTAAAGACAAGAGAAATGGGTGTACAGCGCAAGAAAGATTTATAAATGCTAGAGTATTTCTCTTCAGAACTTCCCACTGGATTTAGGACTCCTTCTGTCTCAGCCTTTCTCCATTATTTAGCAAGCATACATGAAATTCCACTGTGAAGACGATTGTCCTACCTCTCCGAGTATTTAACTTACCTAATAGTTTTCATAGTCTGAGGTAGCAAATATGCAGCCAGTGGACTCGAGGTCCCAAACCAGCTGGTTGACCTCACTTGGTCATAAACTAAAAACAAGTACTTAGGAAATCAAGGTCTGGAAGAACTCCCTACTCACGTCCACTGTGAGACAGAGGTTACTACTGGATTTCCATTCCTAGTTAGTTCTGTGCCTACTCAAAAAACCCACCGTCAATACACACTCACTGCGATACAAACTACTAAGTCTGTACCTAGGAAACCACTACTGGGAGACACCAGCCCCGGCTAAATACGTCATTAAGAAACAAACACAACTTACCCTTCTTAAGGAAGCCTCTGCGTTAACAGGAGTTTCTGGGTGGACCCATTTGGAGGAGGGCAGACCGAGTCCTGAGTAAGCATGTGTTCCATTTGGATACTGCCAAATAATTGGATAAAGCCCTAGCTGATTATAGGAAGCAGAAGGATGAGCTTGTCCAAGAAGATGTGGAGACTGGTGCTGTAACATCTGTTGCTGCTGCTGGTGGGCTAATGCCAAATGGCTTAAGCTGCTAGCATGAGCAGTCTCTAGTCGCGGATGGCCACCCAGCAAGGAGGCAGCAGGCACTCCGGGTAACACTGCAGGAAGTAGATGAGGGTGATGAACAGAATGGTGAGATGCGGTACTAAGGGGGTGAGTGTTAATAGCGGACAAGGGAGCCTGAGCTGAAGACCCAGCTAGCAGATGGGATGAACCAGTTAATGCAGGATGATGAGCGTTTGGATTTAAACAGGTTCGGTGGGATGAGGAATGCAGAGGATAATTATGCTGATGCAAATAAGGTGAAATGTGATTAGTTCCTGTTTCTTGTCCAATCAGAGTGGGGTCCCTGTACACCGTGAAATGTTCGTTCTTGTCAATGATAAGAGGACTTTTAGTAGCTTCTAGAGCACTAACTCTAGCTGGAACCGGATGAAAACTAGACCTAGGCAAATCATGATCAGTTTTATTGGCAGACCTTGTTAATCCAGTAGCATGGCTGTTTTGGGAACTAACCTTAGACTTCACAGTATCAGAAGATTGGGTGAATTTAGGCTTAACATCAGGTGACTTTGTTTTAGGATGATCAACTGAAGCACTAGGTTTTGACTTCACAGAATCGGGGACTGGACTTTGTTTATGCAGTTTACTCTCTTCTGCTAGAGAAGCTACATTTAATGAAGACATAAATGAGCCATACTGCACTTTTTCTTTTTCAGGATTTAAGTGTTCATTTACTGATAACGTTTTTACAACCCCAGGTTGTATCAAATCCGCTTTGTTAACAACACTGCTAACCCAACTTTGGTCAGCCTCCTGTTTTCTTGCTACAAGGAAATTTGCATTTGCAAACTGCTGTTTTAGATCGCTGCTGTGAGATTCTGTTTTCTGAACCGTTTGCAAACCAAAGGTACTTGCAGCATTATCCTGGCTCTCCTTTTCAGAGTTGTTTTCATTAGTAATGCCAACAACACATTTCGGAGTAGGAGGTCTGGATACAAATTGCTCATTTTTTAATTCTGCAGTATGTTTTTCTGCATTGCACTCTTGAACATGTGGATCCTTGGCATTCTGCTCGTAAGGTGCTGGCTGCTCTGCCGCATGGAGTTTTTTGAAGGATGACTTCAGTCTTTCTGTCTCTTCGTGGTTTTTATCCTCCTGTATTTCATCCCATGGAGACCGTCTATCTGTTAGTGTCTGTTCCACTCCCTCCATAGTTTGGGATTTTCCTTCTTCTCCATTTATCTTTGAAGTGTTCTTACTTTTTAACTCATTTTCCGAATTTTGCTCTGAGGACGAATCTGTTAATCTTTTATTTGAAATTTCTGAGTCACTGCTCTCAGAGTAATCTGAGATATTGTCTGTCCGCAGTCTCTTCATATTTAATTTTTTTTCATCCTCTTCAGGTTTTCTTCTTTTACTAAGGAAGTGTTTATTTTTGGTTTTGGGGTTTTCTGTAAAAGATAAAAATATGTCTATCACATTTTCAGTCTAATATGGTTTTAAGAAGCTCTCCCTCCCTTTCCAATAACTTGCTTTTACCTCCTCGACCTATATAATCGTATCTTTCTTCTTTCATCTTCTCTTCATCAGGCATGCTGCTATCAGAGCCTTTCCTCTTATTTGGCCGAGTATTCCTCTGTTGCTGGTGCTGATGAGAATTCTGTTTTGGTGCTGCAGTTTGGGAATTCATTGCTGGTCTGGGACTATTTGCTTGCGCACGCGTATAATGACCCTGAAAATAATTTTGTGATTAATGGACTTAAGTGCAATTTTAATTAGCAACTTTAAATATATATTTTTAATATTCGCAATATACAAAAATACTTAGGTAAAAAGATAAATGTATCTACGTGGACTGTGTTGCTGTTCTGGTTGGAACGAGACCGTCGGCGTGAAGTGATGCCAATATTTTCACCTTTCAACAAAGAGTGAACAACATCATCTAGAAAGGTCATCTGAACCATAGAAGGATCAACATTCTGAGGTTCTAACACCTGGTTTATTAAAAAAAAGAAAAAAATAATAATCAGCAGATGTTCAGACACTGCTCAATCTGTATTTTCTGTATCAGTGTTCACCAGTCTATTTTGTGTGCTAAAGACTAATCAGAGAAGAGCCTACTTAATCCTGACAAACAGAACTGACATATGACTCCCAACAAAGGCTGGGAATAATCAAACCAAAACAAATGTCTCTTTACATATCACTGTAAAAATAACTTTTTTTTTTTAAAAGAAAAAGTACCCCTCCACCACCACCCACTTCCTTCCCCTTCAATGACCTGCCAATTTGAAATTAAAAGACACTGAGCTCTTTATAGAGTAACCCTTAAGTAACAATTACAACATACAAATATTTTGTAAAATTTATTTAATATACTATAAAATATACTGCAGAAGCACATTACAATATTGCTCCTAACAGAAGCAAAACTGCTGAAAGAAAGGAACCGATATGACTGGAGAGAAGAACTCTAAGACTGGCCAAGTGTTACTAGTGAGGGATGATATTTCAGAAAGAAGGAAATGGTAACCACATCTTTAATCAATGTGTCACAAAATGAAAAAAAAATATTTGGGGAAAATTAATTAGAGCAAATTAAGGGAAAGAATGTATTTGAGAATTAGACTAGTCTTAAATCTTTACTGTCACACATGATTTTGTCAGTCATTTCAAGGCAAACGGGTCATTCACTATATTAACGTTGAGTCATTACTCTGTCTCCTGAAATAGAATTCATTGCTGCAACTAAAAATACCATCATTAATTCTTTTTGTAACATCAACTTCAGAAATACAACTAAAACCCACCACGGTAAATGTAAATTAGGGCTACAGTAAATGCTGAATTCAATAAATCGCTGAAAGTGGATATTTCAATTGCTTGGAAGAAGTAATCACTACTGCAGTGCTAAAAGATTTCAGCATTGAGAAAAGAAATTCTCAACAGAGCTGACAGGGAAGACCAGTTCTTAAAACTAGATCAGCTCACTTCAAAGACTTCACTAGTCAAATAGCGACAGCAGAGGAAAAGCAAAACTGTAGGACCGGTATTAATCATGTCATTGCACAAATGTTCAGCTTCAGGATGGTTTTAACTGCTAGTCCAATGCAAAGTCATGCTGTAGTTTCAGCGCAGTAATAGACTCGCTCTGCTGGAACTGAACAGCTCAGTGTTATTTCAGAGTACCACAAAAAAATTTTAAAACTCCTAAAGTGTAGTTTACTTGAAGCTTGTTTTTCGAGTATCATGTATCAAACTCACCTGGTCATTCATAACCACCATAGTGCGGGTGAAGAGATCATGATGAGTAATGATACCAGTAAACCACTGGGTGGCAGAATCCTGTCTGTACACTCTCACCCTATAACCGTTTAAGGAGTACGGACCTTTAGAAGGAGAAGAAATAAAAAAACCATTGAGAAATTCAGCCAAAAAAAAAAAAAAAAGGGTTTTCCTGGTTTTTTAAGCTTCATAGCAAATATATAGTGCGCATGGCATGGACAGCAAACTACAGGCAATTCTGGCACAGCACTGCCTGTGGATTTTACTTTTATTCACAAAGACATTTTGAAATGCAAATGGTACATTTAAGTATGCTTTAAGGTCAATTATGCTAACATTTTCAACGTACAATTTTCTTATCTAACTAAATCTTTCTGCAACCATGATGACAAACGATGGGAAAATTCCTGCCTACAAACAGCAACCATAGAAAAGTAATCTGAAAGGCTAGAAAGTGGCAGCAGCAGGTTATACAGAAGCTATTTAACAGGCTAGTCACATGCCCAGATGCTTTGCTGGCGAAAAGATTTACATCTTGGTGGTTAGGCTCTGCATCTGCCAAGTCTTTCCCGTAAGTGACCACAGAGTTTCTCTCCATTACAGCAGTCGGAAAGGCAGCTGAGTGATCCCATCCCTGCTATGGCCACACAGAACACTCAAAAACGCATACGCTATGAAGACTTTAGCTCCTATTTTCAGATACGTCAACTGCAAAGAAACCCCGCACACTGTCCCTTTGCAAAGATCAGTTTAATTCACCTCCAAAAGCCCATGGTGGTGGGGAGATAGTATGATATAGTACTTATTTTATAGTTGGTTTCAAGACCCAGAAATTGAGATTCAACAATTTTATTCACGTTCGGTGTCTCATTTGATCACTGGGACCCTGAGTTTCATCACACTTAGTGTTTATATAGCATTTTGTATGACCAAGCAATGCTGCCACTGAGTTCAATTCCAACTGCGTGGGTTTCGCTACTTCTGCAACCAGACCCCAGGTCAGGCATACAGGAACGGAAACAAAACAAGTCAGTGACAACCTACAAAAAGCCTAACTTAAACGATTTAAGAGTGCCTAATTGCTCAACTGCACATGCAAGGCCAGAATTCCCTTGTCTTTCCTAAAGATCTGTTTTTTTCCAATCCCTGCCCAGTACATTAAGTAAGCTCAAACATGTGCCACAAACAGGCCAGGGATCTCGCAGGTCACAGCTTTCTCTAGTAAAATATCCATATTCACACAACTGGGTCCATTATACTCCCTGCATGAGAAAGTGTGTGATCATGAGGACTGTTCTTAACATCAACATTTGAGAGATCAAGAGAAGTGCAAAAGTAATAATAATTTGGACATCTCCAAGTGGTCTTTGGGTTTAATTTTGGAACCTTAGCAAGGCCTTTTGGAATACCTTTTGCATGTGATTATCTAGGGTTTAAAAAACAGCTGGGAAAAAGAAACACCATGCAATGGCACCCTTCTTTCACCCACATCCCCATCATTCACTGCACAACTGAAACCTTTGAGACCTAGTGAACTCTCTGAGCTACCAGCATCAACTCATGCCCGGAGCATGTTTCCAGCTGCACAGACAAGGGTCAAAAGTGCGCCAGCACGAGCACTGCCAATCACCGATATGTATGGGCAGAAAAAGGAAGAATCTACAAGCTTATATCTCACATTCCTGGTCTTGGACCAGACGTGGGGACACATTTCCTGATGGCTTCTCTCCAACCCTTACTCCACATGCCCCTGCAAAACGCCTCCAGCTCGCCTCCCACACTTCTGGCTGTCTGACCCAACACAACATGTCTCAAACTTCTCACGGCTGTCCCAAAGCTCTACCTTGTTTAGACAGTCTCAGTAGAATTTTGCCTGCGTCTCTTCTTGCAAATTTCCCACTCCTACTTTCCTATCCCAGCTCCTCCTCTCTTGCATCCTACTGTTAACTGCACAATGATTTTCAGTCTTTCACATAACCAGAACCAGCCTCTCCCCTCTCTCCCCAGCTTCTTGTCTCATTTTAGCATTTACGATTCCAGGCCACTGGCTTCCAAGTCCTTTCCCAGTCTTCTCATCTTACAAGCTCCATCCTCCCTTCTCCATCAGCTTCCAGCTTCTCTTACACTCTTCTGCACTGACCCAATGTTACTTCTTGTTCTAATCTGTGTCTGCCCTTCATCCCAGCTGTTATCCTATCTATTTTTAAAAGAGACTTTATCTACCTTTAAAAAGAGTGGGTTTTTTTTTTTCTTACATGCTATGTAAGGTGTCTCACATGGGTGTCAGGAAGAAGGAGAAAGATTAAACTGTGGTCATACGACACAGGACAGCTCAGCTCCAGCCCAGTCCAGCCACAAGCAGCCATTACAGGAAAAGCCTGGCTTTGTCTCCAGTCCCTGGCTGAATCACACTCAGCTACGCATTGTTGAAACAGCCTGTGCAGTACTATCAGGAAATATCTCCAGGGCTGAAGCACACTCAGTGTTTCAAGAGGATTATTATACATGCAGCCTCAGAGGTTGAGGTGATAATAAATCTAATCAAAAGAAAAAATTCAAAGATTTTAATTGTTAAAAATCAAAGCCACTTTACTATGTTCCTTGAACTGGTTTTATTTGTCCCAAAAGCTTTCAACTTGACCAAGTTTGGGAGGAGGTTTTTTTTTTGGTTGTGTTTGTTTTTTTAAAACAAGGAATAAACTACTTTCCTGCCAAACCTACAATCTCTACTGCAAAGCACGCTGCTGTGACTGCCGCCCAAAGAAAAGGTCACAAGGGCCAATTTTTTTCTTTAGTCTCATTCTTGTAAATAATTGGACCAGTTTTGACTAAAACTCCCCCTCCTCAAATTGGCATGTTTCTTTTCAAACACCTGGAACACAATTTTAATGTTCTTCGACCCTCCTCTTTCTTCAGATAAACTGCCTTTTAATGGTGATGGTCAGAGCAGAAAATACTGAGAGATATGAGATGACAGCTTCAGCATCATGAGACAACAAGGAAAAGGCTGGGTCCTAAAAATGCTGTAGAGGATTAAGTAAGAGAACATGGTAACAACCTTAATAGATGCATCTAGACAAGGCAGAACTGAAAACGTTGCTTAAATTGCAGGGAACAGGAAAATGGTAATAACGGAGAAGGTAAAGAAAACCAGAGAAAGAAGGGGAGGAAAAAGGAGGGATAACATGACTAGTTAACAGCAGCTAGCACTGCTAGAGGGCTCTCCGTAAGCCACTGAAAGGTTTGTGCCAAATGCAAAGCCTCTGTGACCAGGAACAGATTATGCCCCTGGAAAACGTGACAGCTGTCTCTGCCGGCTGACCATTGTCCCGCAGGGCTGAGGTGGTGGCACTGCAAAGGCCCTCGCAGTGGATGGCACGTCACCGCCTGAGGAAGCACGTCTCTCCTTGGGCCACACTGCGTCACATCAGGTGAGCAAGTGGATTTGAACTGCAGCTTCTCCTTACACAAGGAGAACGAGTCTGCAAGGACATGTGATTAGATTCATCTCATCATCTAAAATACTCCTAATTTGTGCACTTAGAAGCATCCAAACATCCGTTTGAAAAATTACATAGATAAAGACAAAAATACAGTCCCTGGAATGATGAGATGTAAATGAGTTGTATGGATGATGGGCTGGCAGTTTCATTTAGATGACTACTTCAATATTGCTGGGGCTTTGCTCAAGTATTGATTCTGTACCAGCGTACACAGAGGCTTTTGTAATTGTCTTATTATTGTTACTCTCATGAAATACAATAAACAAGCTCAATTTTAGTTTCCTTTTCATATAGCCCTAATTTGATTTCACATCACCTCTCAATCCAGTTTTGGCTGCAAATTTCATCAACAGACTATTAACTCATGTGGTATCTAAGGATATGAAGATAAAATCTAAAATTACTAACGCTGACATACCAACTTACTATCTACACAATTCCACGCACTGCTTTTTTCAGTATCCTTTCTCTGTGGCCCGTAAGAATAATCACGTCTAGTCAAATTAATAACTCCACAGAAGGAAAGACACTAGGTTTTTACTGTAACTTCAATACTATACTTACCACATTCCTTTGGTCTTCTAATCTTAGCTTTATCAAAGAAACCAGACAGCAAGCAAACATCAACGCCATCCTTATAACAGCAGATTATTTACTGTTCCCCTCCCCATCTTAATTTACAGAATGACTGCTTGAGCATTTTTTTCCTCAAATTGCTTTAATGCTTGCCTGGGGATTTTAACCCGGACCCACAGAGGTTAGTTTCTGCCCTCCGTTACTAAGAATGCCTCTGTAGAGCTGCCTGTCAGTTCTGCAGAAAGTTAATGAATATACTGCAAATGCATATAATATTTTTATTATCAGCAAGACTGAGCCAAAATAATTTATTCTAATTCATACTAGTTTTCACATAATTTGTATCTACAGTGTAAAAGTGACATATGCATTTGCTGCAACCTTCCAGCATTAGAATTGAGTTACAAAATCATGAACTGATTTGAAAGGCACTTTTCAATCGGGGGTGAAGGTGTGGGGTGGGGATCTGAAAGTATTCTTCATCTGTGACAGAACTGTGAAGAACTACAAGCACAGACAGATATCGGAGAAGTTATCACACGTAACAGTAACACTAACAGAGCACAAAACAGTTTTAAACATGCTAAAAGGTGTGTGGTTGCCATTCATACACACTTATTTTCACAATAAATTTTACAAAATATCTATGTTCAGACTAATGATATTCAGCTTTTGCTGTAATCACTAAGACATCAAACAAGTTAAGGAAGTCATGCACAGCTTCTTATATAGTCTTGTTTTCTGGAATTAACAAATACTTCCAAAAAAATAACTTCCAAGTTAGAAATATATTCTCCATTATACCACAAATGCTGTGGGATGAGCCCCACACAACTAGTGGCCTTAAACTAGCTAACACAGAATAAAAATAACACAGTTTCCCACATAATTACCTTGCATAAAAATCTCCTGAACCTTTTGTTCCTTTACCCAGGCTTTTACCTCCTCATGTAACTGCGGGTTATCCCTGAGAACTGGGTTTAGACTGTCTACGTCGTCCTAAAGTAGAGATTAAAAAAAGAACCATATGTTATGTTTGCTTATAACATTTCTGTTTATTTTCCTAGATGTATTTTAGAGTACAATATTAAGTAGTTTGATGCTAATTTCACTGATTTCCTACAAATCCCTGTGTTATTTTTAGAAAAAACTTAAAAGCGCAACATAGTGCTAGAAGTTATTTCATGGGAACATGGTATGTCAGATCCCACACGTGGCCAGACTTGTAAGCTATTAATAGGATCACACTTTCATAAATACTGTCTTACTACAAGCTAAAATTGCCCTCTAAAGACTTCAGTGTTTACAGGTATGCAGAAAGAATTGTTTAAATGATGATTATTTTTTAAAAAACTTTTCCATATCTGTGAAATTTAATATGGACATATTGACCATAAACATAGATATAAAAACCACGAAGATAATGCGTAAAAGATAGCTGCATTTTAAGAGAAACACACACTCTGAGAGAAACACCATTACTGATTTTCAAATATGTAGGCCTTTGTTAATTAGGTAATTTCAAATAAGACATGCTTTAATTTTTATTTTCATTGTACTCAGTTCTTCTGGAAAAGATTCTTTATCACTATTTGAGTAGGACATCATCTGGGAAATTAAGACATATTTGGTGGCACTGTCCTCCTAACAAGGAAAAACTAGGCACAAAATTTGGCTCGTATCCTTGAAAGTGTGGCGTAAATCATCATTCATCTCTAGACTTTCAGAATACCTATTTCTCTTTATTTCAGAGCAAACTTGTTATTTCTGTCTTTGAGGCTGTGGGAGAGAAATAAAGCTGCACCACAGCCTGGTGACTCCTCGTGCAGAAGAGTCTTGGAAATCCATGAGCTGCAGGAACATTCATTCATGCCGAGAGAACTTCAGACAGCTAAGATAATCAGAGTGATTCTCCACATACAAAACGCAAAATGTTTTATCAGTACTGCAGCTGAGATCAAGTAATTTCTTTCCTTGATCTCCCACAAGTTCCTTGATGTTTCACAATTTATTATGAAGAGCGCCAGCCACAGAATATAAAGATACAAGCAACACTCAGAGAATCGTGCATTGCTGCCAGGCCCTCAAGTGACATGAGCAATTTCTCTCTATTCATCTGGAAGAGATTATTCCTGCTAACCCCCTGATCACAGGATGTCTATTTCAAATTCAAAATTCACTTCCTGACACTTGAAGATTTGCTGTGCTCCATATTACGGAGAATGCATCAATGCTTCAGTTATTAGAGAAAATTACTCTCTCTCCTTATGCTTTTGAAAAGGATATGGCCTCGGATCCAAAGGAAATGGTCAAGATGATAGTTTTAATACATGTAGAGTGGAACAAAGTAAAAGTGAAGGCTAAGATCAACAGGACCTCTACCACCAGGTTAAAAGCACCAACCAGGCAAGTATGTTGTTAGCATTGTCAGAGGCACAAGAGGGTCAACACTAAAATTTATTCAAGGATGGCAGACTAGCAAAACACTTCCTCTCCCGAGGCAATCTGAAAAGGGTATTAGCTGCTGTGTAAATCCATTTTTGCGTTGATCCTACAGACAGAAGCAACACCACCACTGGAAAGAGGGAATGATTTGCCAGGGGAACCCAACAGACCCTGGAACTGGAGCTGCGTGATGATCATTCACCTGTCCTTCTTCCCATGCACTCTCTTTCACAGCAGCTGCAAGAGATTCCTGTACCAAAAATTTCCCCTCTCAGATCCACAAGCATTAGACCTAAGCAATGGACTGAGGCACTGCAATACTGCAAGTCTGGCTGACTTAAAAATGCAGTTAATATGCAGATCTCGTACATTAGGAGTAATTCCTTCAGTCCCATCCATGAACATTTTTATCTTCAAGACTATACACACATTGATTAGGTACCATGAAGTCAGACCTGTTACTCTTAACATTATTCTACTTTGATGAGTTCTTTACGCAAAGTTTTTGAGTCTCTATGTCCTCTTAAGCCACTTTTGATTTGTTTTCAAAGGCAACACACACTGCTGCTTTTTTTTAGATTTCACATCCTTCCTAAGCATCTTTGACTTCTTTGAACTTGACACTGAAAATACTGGTGATCCTACAGACAGTACATTTGAACCTTTTGTTGTATCTCCTATTCAGATCCATGACATATCAGTACCTTTGACTGAGAGTGCTTGGTGTGAACACTTAGAAAAGGAGACTGCAAAATCCATTTTGCACTTCTTTCCTCACTCTTGGAGAAAGATGAGCTCATCTTTGAGATGAGCTACAAAAGGCACAAGTGAGGTCAAAGACCCATTACACAAACTGTACAGGTCTGACTAGGACTATGTAGAGGACATCGAAGAGAACCCAGAGTTTCTAAATGCACACAAACACAAAATACACATTTCCATATCATCA
>NW_008824986.1:3815462-3835822 GCF_000699105.1 Pygoscelis adeliae | reverse complement strand
GGGGGGAATCTTTTGCTTCTAGACATGAACATGCTATACATTGGTCAATAGACATCAGTACAGCAAAGCAAAATTGTAACTGACACCTGAAGCTCAGTATCAAGATACTAAAAAAAAAAAGGTTCCTGAAATCTCAAAAATCCTGTTCTTGTGTGTACACATTACATATATCTATGAAAAAATGTGTGTGCCATGACTCACCTTTTTCCACCATTAATCTTAAATCTGAACATCTAAAAACCAGGAACATGTTTTTTTTAATTGCAGAACATGTTAAACTATAAGGTGATGGCCTTAAGCACACTGTTTTAGTGCACACCACAAACTTCGGCAAAAACAGGGAGACAGGGCAGCAAGCAAGGCTGATGACTTGCAGTCTCTTCCCTGTCTTAGCACTGAAGACAAGCAGATGACTCTGCAGTGCCTAGTCTTTTTCCTTACCCTGTATTTATATTGCTCAAGAAACAACAACTCTGTCTACAGATTTGAACCTTGGCAATTACAACCAAAGTAGCAAGATTGACAGACTAACCCACAGAAGAATTAAATGCCCTGCAGGATTTTTCCTCCAGACCTTTCCTCATTCGAAAGTAGTTCCAAGAAAGTTTCACTCGCAAAAGTAAATGTGGTACCCTCTCCTAGACTAGTTTTTCCACAAGTCCTGGAATATATCCCCCATGAGGATGTTAATGCTGGTTTGAAAACCTTATGAAATGCAAATCAGAATGCAAATCAAATAAATTTGACTGCAATTTTCTTCTTTAAATCTACTGTAGGAAGCTCTTTATGTACTTCATACGGCAGTGCCCCTTGCTCCACAAATGACTATATGCAATACTGGGAAGAAGACAAAGGGCGTATGGGCTAGAAAGATATGGTTGAGATAATCCTTCCTGCCCTTCTCGAAGACAGTCACATGAAGCAACGTGACTATCAGAAGCTTGCCAATCTATGTCAGGTTTTTTAGATCTTTGCTGCTATTCTTCCTTCTTTCCAGACCAAAAGAGGAATTCACTTCTGGTGGAGTGGACTTTCTGCTTAATTATCCAAAGAGTACTTGAGTCGGCTGCATATGTCTCTAGGGGAGAATTCTCACCTGCTGGGGACATGCTTGACTCCTAGGAAGTCCTGAGAAGGATAAAGAATGAAATTTTCCCAAACAACAAAGTAATCCAGTGTTTCTCTGAGTATATCTGTTCTTTTGTCTGGTGCAAAATGATGGAACAGGTTGGAAACTATAGACCATCAGGTTAAAATACCACGCTGCTCTAACCAGCAAGTAGAGATCTTTGTTCAGAGAAGCATTTTCAGAGAGCTTATTCAGACAAACACAATTTATCATTCAAAGCCACAGGAGAACAAGTGCAGATCACTTATAATGCTTCTAAATTCCTTTAAGTCATGAATCAAACAGGAATTTCAAAGACAGCACCCACAGAAAAACAAGTCAAAATCCAAATACATAGAGACTTCTCCTACTCAAGCCCCATCCACAAACAAAATACTGTCCAAGATACTGAGAGGCATCCCTGGATGAGGCGAACCTGCATGTTGCCCAAAAACCATATAAAAGTGCCTTCTGAAAGGCTCAGATGACCACAAGCTCCTTTTCCGTTTTGGGCAGCCAGGCATGTGTGTGGTGGGAACGCCTGCACATTTCCACAGAGCTCTACCTTCCCAACAAGACTTGCAGTATTGAAGCAAGATGTTTCCTCAGCATTTTAAAATACTTCTCCAAGTCATTCTTCACAGACTTGAGGGGCAGAAATGAGTTCATTAAATTGAGAGATGAAACCCTGGAGCACAAAACAACAACAACTAAAAAGTGGATTCAAGTAGCTGCCCCTACCCCCAATCACACAGCCTGCATGCTGCTTTTATAGGAGGGTACAGAAACTCCATTCAGCTGTCAACTCTTCATTTTCAGTGAAGAAGAGGAGAACTAACAATATGCATTCCAGGAAAACCAGTCCTGGAAAAACAGTGGCTTTTGGCACTAGAAATGCTTAAATCGGAGCCCTGAAGACCAAGCCTCAACACATGCCATGGACTAGAACCTGGAAATGTTTATTTGGGAAAGCGCCTTCCTTGGCCATGGTGTCTCTGCATTTGGCTTCAACACATCAAGGACATCTTTTTAGTATCAGGAGGAACTCATTTCAGCTAGTGTTTTACAGAGAAAGACTAAGTAGATTTTGCAGTCCTCACAAAGGTCAACACCACATTAGTCCTCACCATCTGTGGCTTAATTAACCATAGCTTCCTCTGGCTGCTTAGAGGTTTTCTGATAATTTAGGACACGAATTAAATGAAGACTTGTACATAACCGACTGCAGAGTCCTGTTTACAATGTTTACATAGTATGTGCTGCACATGGAAATAAGCATTTTGTTACTACTTTAATGGTAGAGGGACCACATTTAAATTCAAACAGTGCAAATGAGAAATTCAGAGATGAAAGTGTCAAAAGCTTGAACCTTCAGTTTTCTTCTTGTTTCATGAGTGAGTATCTTGAAATCAGTTTCTACAAAATGAGCCACAACCCCCCCCCCCCCCCCCTTTTTTTTTTTCTTTTTTCCACCACCTTCTTTTTTCCAATCATTTTTACGACTGCATGGAACTTCAGCTGCATAGAAATTCAATTTGGAAATTGCAGTCTGAAAAACAAGGAACAAGATAGGTCAACACCTGCCGACAGTTTGCCCCAAGAGTCTTCAGAGAGCAGTGGCAGTAAAAAGTATTGTTTTTAAAACCTAGATTGCTGAGAATTTATACTAGTCCTCTAATGCCATCTTTTAGATGATTTTCTTCCATGAAAAAAATTCTCTCCATATTTCCATTCCTTGATAACTAGCCTTTTCTTTTTTCTTCCTCTTATCCTTCACTGACTGTGTCACCTGACATATCTGACTACATCACTGATCTGTAATCTCTTTCACTGATTATAACTTTTTAACAAACCTTCAATCTTAATATTGTCCTGCCTGACAGAGTAAGCAGGGAAGAAAACCCACAAAACAGTGACATAAAATCTGGATAGGCAGAATACCAAAGATCTTAACAACAACATCACCTATTCATTGGTAGTATCCCTCTGCCATGCTGCAAGACTTTTTTCCAGTGGCAAAAGATGAGAATCTAAAATACAGAGAAAACTGGCAGCAACTGACACCTCCGAGGGTATCACTAGGCAAGCGCTGCTGAGGCCACACAGACCACAGCAAAACCCATAGGGAAATCATCAAATTTAGCCAAGACTAAAATATACAGATCTTCTGTTGCTTTACCCACCTTTCTAGACACATACGCATGCATAAACCACTAGTAGACAGTATATTCCTTATTCCTTTTTGACAAGTGAAAGGCTACCCCGGCTGCCATGCCACTGCAGCTGGTGGGCAGGAGGTCAGAGAGGCGCTGAAGGCTGCAGGGCTGTAATGTTCCGCACAAGCCAGCAGAGAAACGCCTTTCTAGAGGCGACCGCTCCCGGGGGAACACATCGACCCGACCTGCCACGTGCCCCTGCAACTAGGGCAACCTCCCTCCCGCTCCAGGCTTCTCACGAAGGGCAACGCTAGCCAGAAACACCAAGGCTACAGAAGACCAGAAAGTTTTTTGGGGAGATGGTAACTTCCCAGTTTACCTTAAACGGCTTCATCTGAGCAGAGAGAAGAGGCTTAGACTTACCAAGCGATGCTAGCGCTTTCTATGTAAACCCAACCCACACTTGACCTATTTTCTGCTGTTCTGAATGCACGGTCACAATTTACCTCATTCAAACCCAGCAGCTGCTGGGCTACATCTGAACCAGTTAAGTCAAGCTTGAAGGCACAACCCTGACCCCTAAACCAGAAACAAAGTCAAGCTGAGGTCAGCCCTCCTCACACGTGCGTGGAGGCATGCCGCATGGGAAAAGGCAGGGACGGGCAGGGATGTTCTCCCTGCATGCAGAGGCCAGGCAAGAGAAGAGGGATAACAGTATCAAGATACTAAAGGGGCTGTGAATGCATCGTTCAGAAAAGAACAAATGTTTATAGATGTTTCGGACCACAAACATTTAAGATTAGGGGTTATTTTCAGTGTCGATAACACCAACAACTATGTTTCTATAAGTAGAAAGTTAAAACTACAGGGGAAAAAAAGATGAGGACTAAAAATTCAGTAATTTTCCAACTGTCAATAAACTTAGTATCTCTCAGGAAAAGCTATCAACAAGTTTTCCTTTGCTCCCCATTCTTCCCTATGCCTAATACTTCCCCCCACACATCATCTGTTCAATAATTAAAGAGCTGACACCGATTTTAAAATTTTAATTATCAGGTTTGAGAATTAGGGGAGCGGGGCTGCATACGCTTCTCCAAGTCATGATTTCAGGCTTGAAGAAGCATCATTGCACTGATTAGTTCAGTTCTGGAAGAGTAACTCACACCCCTAAGAATACCAGAAAATTTCTATTAAAAATATAAAAGATGATCCTATGGAAAACATATTAAAGTTAGGAATATAAATATACAGGAAAAAATCTGACTCGTAGTCAATTATTTTCCCTGATTTTACCTCACAAACACAAAAATAAACAAAAGATTTCCTTCCTGTAAGACTACCAATGTCACAGGTGAAATGGGCACGCTGGAAAATTTGCTTTTTACAAGTCGGCTCGTTATTCTTGTCTCTGTAGATGAGAATCTAGTATGGAAAGGCAGAAGGGAAACAAGAGAGTGTACAGAACGAGCATGCAGCAGGGAAGCAAGCAGCCACCAATGGAGAAGCAAAACCAAACCTGGGCTAAGCAGATGTTGTCACAAAACCTAAAAACTGCTCTAGTGACTTCCACAATAGTTTTGCATTTGGAAATAGAGATTAAAAAAAATTAGATGACCCTTATGCTCACAGGTTATGTCACCCTCTCTTTGAGCAGCTGGGACAACCTGGGTCAGAAAAGCAGAATCTCCCAGAGTGACAGGCGTTATCTTTTAGCATCTGATCTAAAGACTTTCCCAAACAAGTGGCTCCTACCCACAAACCTGGTGGGCTGTCAACATCCATTTAGATCGCTGCAGTGACCGTCTTTACTTACATTCTTCTCCACGTACAAACGAATGAATGGTCAAGTGAATAGCACTGCTCCATGTCCATTTTCTCCCTCATTTTGATGACAGCCATACATTTGCTTTTCTTTTGTTTTCCACTGAACCACATTTCCTTCCTTTTCCTCACTGCAGGCTCCATACCTTTATCACCACCATCTCAGCAATATGCAATTCTGTCCTAATTTTGCATTTTGTTTTATCTACTCCTAAGAGAAATAGGGAGGGAATACTGGTCCTACCCCACTCAGCCAGTAACTCCCAAGTCACATGGTGATACTGGAACAAGCCTTTGAGTCACTTACCAAGCAACTCAATGCCACTATGGGAAAAGAAACCTCAAAGTGCAGACATTTCCCTGAAGCAAGCAATTAGCAGAGTGAAGCTAATGCTACCAAGGAGAGCAGCTAAGTCAGTAGATCGGAGAAAAATCTTTTGTACATTGATATTAAAATTTAAACGGAGACCCAGACACCCTGTGAATTGTGAACAGCTTTCAGAAGGTATCTAACAACTCCCCAAATCATAACAACTGAAGGACAAGCTGTATGGACAGAGGTGTCTTTAAGCAAAAAAGAAAGTACATTCTGTTCATCATCAGTTGTCTGGACTAGTGGACTGCTAGAAAGGCAGTCTAATGCCCCCAGAAATCAAGTCAAGAGATCAGTTCTTGCTCAGAGGCTGACCATTTTACAGAAGACACATATTCCTTGCATCGGGGACAGCAGAAGTTACTTGCAGCAGCTTGAAGTGGCAGAGTTGGAAAGCTGTATATCGCCACCACAGATAATGACAGACTGGATAGTTCATCTCTCATCTCATGGTAGTTACCTCCATCCAATCTTTTATCAGTCGCATTACTCAGCAACACAGTATTATTTGACGAGACTACCGATAACTAAGAGCTTACTATATTAAAGAGCAAAGGTTTCTCCATTCAAATCTGCAGAAGAAAACTGTAAAACGCCATCCAATACGTGGCAGACTGACGACAGCTCCTAGAATCAACACCACCTCCTAGAAACGTGCATTAGAGTATCTCACTCTCATGAATGACTCTCTGCTCTGTAATTTGAACTACCAGCAGCTTAGATTACCAGCAGACACAGAGCTACCCAGTCTCTTCTGCAAATACCCTCAATCCTATTTACCAAATAGGAGCTCTGGGAACATACAACTTCCCAGCTCCTTTCCCCCTGTAACTCATGAGGATTATGGGCAGAATACAAATCCTTCCCAACAATAAAAATATCTTAACCGATTTTTTTTGTCACGAAGAAAGAATAAATCGGGTATCTTCAAAATGTCCTTGAAAGCCAGCTTCAGTGGGGTTTGGTTCACTTAATTACTATTACATTAATGTTTTATTTTCAAGTGGTTTTCTGGGGTTCGTTTGAAAACGTGTTGCTTAGAATAGTGCTACATAACAGTGTTGGCCAACATGCTGATAATATGAAAGTAGTTCAGAATAAAACACATTTCTCTCATGTTTTAAACGAGTACCACTGTATTTGCACAAAACTTTTCAAAGTTAATGTCTAATAGGATTTAAGGCAGCACTGCACGGAAGCAATGCATCTGGGTTGGGAAAACAAATAGCACATTTTCTTGCAGAATTTCATTCAAAAGAACAAATTTCTCTGGTCTCAGGGATATGGAGCAGAGACTCTCCAACTGTCTGGCTGGGCATACAACAGCAAGCCCATCACTGTGCAAACGTGGAAATGCTGCCTCTGCTCCAAGACAGTATCAGAAGCAATACATCCATCATCGTGTGCTTTTTCTTCTGCTAAGAGCTCCGTTCTGACCTGCTGGAGCCATTTGAGGAATTTTTCCTATAAATAACAGAGGTCTGACCAGCTGGGATGTATATCATATTTGGATTAACACTACAGCTCTCTGCAACTCTGAAGAAAGCAGTGGCTGTGCCTTTTATAGAACAGATGAATGGTCTTGCAAAGAGGAAAGATTAAATTGCTAATCAGAAAAGAGGGACATTTCAGTTGTTGCTGCAATAAGTTCCTTGGGGTAAACTTAGGAAAGTCATTCAGTCTTTAAAATTGATATAATGCTTGTCTATTTCACAATATTTTTCTGTCGATAAATCTACTAGCACACAGAACCAAAAAAATCCTATTGAAAACATAATTTAAGACTCAACTACACCACTGAGGGGTGGGGGGAGAAGCCTGTCAAGCATCATACTTTAGCCACCAAGTCTTACGCATCCTGAAATCTGCTTTAACCTGATTTTATCTCTTGTATACCGAAGTGGCATGGAATGGTGAAAAGAAGATAGCAAAAGGGAAGAAAACATTCACACTGGGTAAAAACCCAGCCTCTATGGTTGAAATACAATTTCTAAACTGTATGCTTAAAATTCACTACTAAAATCATAAAATACGGAATAATTTGTGAGATGCACAAAAATTACAGTGCTTCAAACCCACTTGCTCAGCAAAAGCATACTAAAATACTACTCCCAGTAATGCTGGCAGACACACACAAGAGGGGGAAGCAGGGAAAAAACAGGAATAGTTGATCTTAATTCCACTCAAAAGACAGGAAATGTTTGCTAGATTGAAGGGGGGTGTGTCAGTATTTACAAACAACGGTAGTAGAAAAAACTTCAGAACTATATTTAATTATGTAGTATACTGTTAAAATGAAATTAAGTTTGATCAGGAAATGCACTGTACACCAAGCCCTCTACATCAAAACAAATACTGCACTTTTTGTTTTATTACTAAAGTTATTCCAATGTCTAAGAAAATAGTAAGATTCATACTTAGTTTTAATTTAAAAAAAAAAGACTCAATTTTGTGTAAAATTACTTGCGTTTCTCCCCACATGTCTGGCCTGGAAAAGGAATCCCATATACACACCTGGAACTGCTATAGCTCTCAACCTCTACTAACTGCAGCTTGCTGAAGGCTGTGGGTCAGCTCTCATGAAGCACTAATCCTAGACTACAAATTAGTACTTCTGTTAGGTGTAATTTCAAAAATACATTTTGGCAGCCAAGGAGAAGGTATAGAGTAGCAGCCCTGAAGAAAGCAATGCTGTATCAGAGGAAGGAATGAAAGCAAACAAAACCATGAGCACTTCATCAAATGAGCTATTGTGTTTATCACACCAAGCTAAAACTTAATTCTGGTAACAACACATTTCAATGAAACTCAGTTTCTCCCCCTACCTGAAATGCAGGGAGGCCTACTCTTTTCCCTCCCTGGATAAGCACATTCATGCAACGACTGTGGGATTTTATGCTTCAGAGTTCCCCAAAGCACTAAGGATTCCCAATTCTGACATACAGCAACTATCTGGGAAAGCAAGAACATACTGGCAAAGCACCATCTGGTTATAAAGTGAAACAGACTTCTCTAGGAGCTGACTTTGTGTCCGGATTATGAAAATAGTGTTGGTCAAGAACATCACGTAAGAAAAACACTTTAAACTTTCCTTTTTAATAAATCAAATGTGAAGAATTGGAAATTTTAAGGACACAGAACCAAGGATAAGGCGCCCTTCTCTTACTACTGAGCAGTACTTTCCATGGGCTTTTACTGGTGAAAAAAGGAATCATTTGTGATCAAACACAGAAGTTCCTTACCCAGAAACACTGGATGGATTTGTAAATTCAGTAATCCCAAGACTGCTTTTGAGAAGTATTAAGATACTTCAGTGAAAGGATTTGATCTTCACCTTCAAAGAAGAAACAAGTTTTTGTTCCATCTGTTCTGTTTTGAATTCCTAACTTTTAAGTTATTTATTTCAGTGCTATCTCCTAGACTAGGATTAACGAAGTCAAACCATTTAACCGACCGTGATTTTTGAAAAATTGTGGGATGAATAGAACAAGTTTCCCTACGACAGTGGAAGGAAACCAGTCTTCCTATGGATTTGAGACCTACCTCTACTGTAGCAACCTCAGCTTATCCCAGGGACCTCATATCTCTTTCCCCTTCCTCCTCGTGCACCTTCCCACAGTCTTCAGCAGTTCTACCTGAATTCCCTCCTACTACCTGGAGGAGCCACTATTTGTGGCAGCTATGCCACCTGCCTTTTGACTGATGGCCTCCCCTCCACGCTGCTCATTTCCCTAAGGCTTGTCAGATCTGGAAGAACTCCACTCCCACGTCAAACCTCAGAGAGAGGGGAAAAAAAAAGCGACTAAAGCCCTTATTTCTTAAGAAATCAAGGTAAAAGAGAAAGGTGCAATTTTATTCCACCTATTTTGAGACTAAAGACAGATGAAGCCCTCAGGGAAGCAGCTCTTTTCAAAGGGAGGCACAAATACAGGTTTAGGAGAGATAATGTACATCTCCCTCTGACTCTACAAATGAAGGGTGCCAATGCCTCCTCCCTCATTCCTCTCTCCTTGCGAGCGCTCCAGTCAAACTCTTCTGTCCCACACGTGTAACTGGGAGCAAGGACTGGTATGAGTCATCTGACCCACTTCTAGCTGGATGCAGCCTTTTGCTTCCCCTCACGTTAGAAGTGTACACTTAAACATAGATGTGTCAGTAACAAGCTGTTTAGACCATCACTCTTTAAAACACTGCCAGAGAAGCCAGCTGGACTGCTTATGGGTGGTCCAGACACCAGAGACATGGAAAAGAATAGGGACGGCTCTTAAAGACAACACTGAGAAGAGTTAAAGATGCAGAAAGTTGTGTGTGCCTCTGCCGCCCATGGAGGAAACGAAACCAGGAGGCGAGCACATGATGGCCACGGCCGCCAGCTGGCCAGCACCAGGAGTTCCCGAGCTGTTTCTGTCAACCTCAAAGGGTGGGACCAACCCAAAAGCTCCTGCCCGCCTGGTCAGTGGAGGTACAAGTTTATGGGAAAAGCAATTTTCAGCTGCAGTAGCTATTTTTAAGCCTGAAGTTTAAAGTAAGAGAAGTCTGAAAGATGAGGGCACTGTATGATTATGGGGTGCTTAAAATACAGACAGAAAAATACTGTTTTATCCCTGTTTCAAGATGTGTAAAGAATTTTTTTATGTGTACATGTCATTACTACACAAGCCACGTTACACAATTGGCTTGCTCTTATGAGCAAACAAGTCACAAAACCCAAAAGCATCCAGGCCTGAAATACCCAACGTCTGCCCATAATAAACAGAAAAGGAGAGTATCAGAGTTGCACAATGCCCTTTTCTCAAGCCTTACTTCATGTCATTTTAGAACTCGAATTTGTAATAGATCAAGTAAGATTAGTGCAGTATTACATCCTGAATCCGAGGTACCTATTTCATGATTAGTGAAAAAGTTTATCATTATTACTGCAACAACCTTGAAGGTGTGTTAAACATTTGACCTGTCAGCTCTCAGACATGCAATGCACATTCAGAAAAAGAGCAAAGTACACATGCCTATCACTGTGCATGTAACACCTCCCACAGGGAATTTCTCAGTGCCCTATCTTTACATCTGCAACCTTCAGCACAGAGGTAGACAGGTAGACCTTACTATTTTGAAACACTAAGGCAACGAGGCTCGTCTTTAAAAAAGTTGTTCTAAAGGAGAATGTGAATAAGTAGGGTGGATCCAAGAGAGATTCCACCATAGAGAAGAACTGAAGTGTGTTCTTGATTCATTCTTAGCAGGGTGGTTTTTGTTTTTTTTTTGTTGGGTTTTTTTTTGTTTGGCTTTTTTTTTTTTTTTGGGTTTTTTTTTTTTTTTTTTTTTTTAAACCCCAATATGCAGGAGGACATTTTGAAGACTGTGTGCACACCCTTCCACTTCCTTCCTTGAGTGGCGAAATACTCTCTTTGCAGGAAGTTTAACGATTGTGAAGGAACTTAATTTGAATTCTTTGCCCTGGCTCAGCTGTGCACATTTGTTCCAGTGCTGTGTGCTCACAAATCCTTTGGAAATACATTATCACACACACACACACACACAGTGTGGAATTGTCCTTTGTGGCAGAGCCAAGCTGTTCGAGCAGCTCGAGTCATAACATGTAACCTCTGTGTGTGTATTTGGAAATATATAATCTATCATGCACCCTGCTCTGCCCAACCCAGACACACAGCTGAAACGCGCTGACTGCTTGGGCAAAGCAGAGTCTTTCCAGGTCTTTCTCTAAGTGTATTTTATTACAGAAAAACACGGTATAAACCACGTTTTGTTATTCTTTATTTGCTTGTCCAAAGCATAATGCAGTTGACTCCAGCTGCTTCGGCCAGTAACAGCAGAATCACACTCTTCAGCCCAGTAGCGCCCGTGACGGGTACTGCCAAACACCACCCAGACAAAAACACCACACTGATGAGGTCACACATACCATATGCTGAGCTTTAATGCTTCACATCCCCATCTATAGTCCTTCAAGTAAACTACAATGCTCAAACAAATTAAGGCATGATCAGCTTTGCTGCTACTTAACTTACTACATGCATCATAACGAACAGACACATAACTGTCACAGAATAGTACAAGTAACTTATTACAGAAAACCATTTCAGTTCTTATTATTTGATTTAGATCACACTTGTAATTGTGTAGGCTTACTGTAGTTTTGTTTAAAATATTTTAATAACAAACATTTAAAAGTGTGTTCATTTTCAATCTATAGCAAGAGCCACTATAACCTACATTTGTCAATGTTTACTTAATCACAAAATATACATGATATACTGTGAATGCAAAGTAGAAAAATATTAAGGACCTGACTTACACATCACATTTCAAGACTACATTTCCTACAGATACTAGTTTGACATAGAAAATGTATGTTGTAAATTTTACGTCACTTCCTGCAAAGGAACATAATTTTCATTTCATTGCTAAGCAAAGCACCACGGCAAATGTTCCTATCTGCTTTCTCCACAAGATCCCCTTGTCACCACCATAAAAAGAACTACATGACTAAATGGTCTGACTATCCCAGATTAACAAATGAGTCAGTCTCAGTCACACACAAGTTTCACGTAGACAATAACACCGTTTGTATCCTCTGTGAAGCAACTGAGATAAAAGCCACCGGAAACAAGTTGTAGGTTGGTGTATAAGGCACCACACATACAGAATCTAAGGAATTTTTACAGAGAAGGGCAGGATTCAAAGCAGTACACACGTAAGGGAAAAGAAAAATCACATAACACATTTAGCTGTAAAGAACAAATTCACTGACAAGTGTAATACTTGCTATAGAAAACCTTGTGAAGATAAGAAAAAATGGAAAAAGGCTAGTATAGCACAGCTGCATACCCTACTTCTAATAACGATATTCATCTAGCTCTTACAAAGATTGTTCAATCTCTTAACAATTGAAACATGTTTATTTATGCAAAGAACAGACATGGCATGGGAATCCATGGTTCACGATTCCTCAGTGAGTCCTGCCAAAGTCTCTTCACTCTTGTTCTGGAAGAACCACTTCTGGTAACGACACTAATTTAATTCTTTGCCTACTCAAACTTTGTTTTTCTTGCCAAGACTAAAAGGATGCCAAGTGTGCTGTTTTCTTTGCCTTGAGCAGTTGTCACCTTTAAACTGGACAGCACCACCTTATTCTTGAAGCCCTTTAACCCAATAGTTATGTTAAGCAGCACTGCGTTTTTTGATCAGAACTGATCTGAGCAGAATTCATACCAAATGGTCATCTGCTGCCCATTACTAGTATTACAAGTATACGCAACGATGGGAAAAATTACTCAGTAGTTAAGAATTGTATCTGAAGTGAAATGGACTCTTCCCACACAGATTCAAACTTTGTTTGTTTTGGCAGAAAGGTACTGGAATTTTAGGCTCTAACAGCATAATGCAATAAAAAAGTGTTTAGATCACCATGGTCTCTAAGGACTTGATATTGAAAATGTACAGCCATGAGAGCTTAAACCAAAAACTAAACACATTTAGAAAGACTCAGAGTTAACTCATCTCTGCAAAGAATGGCTCCTCAGTTCTGTCTTCTGCTCAAAAGCAGGTTAACAGTATTCCAGACCAAACAAGTGAGCAAAAAGGCCATTTTTTCTTCTTTTTAGAAATGCTATTTTCACAGGAAGTTTACCAAAGATTTATCTAGGACCTGTTTTCATAGCAAAGAAAAGGAAGGCCTTCCAGAAAAAAGGTACAAGTAAAAACTACCTTACATTAAGTTATTGAAGGCTAGGAATGCAATTTCCAGCATCAACAAAAAATAACAAGCAAAACAAATGAATAGACACAATCCTCCCGCTTCAGGTATCTTTCAGGAGAAAACAGTCTCATAATGATCAAGTCAATATTTCTGTCTAACACACTGCTAATACATAATTCACTTAACATATTTTAAAAAATAGTTTCTGTTCTCTTAAAGACATACACTAAAGTTCTTATCTGTACAATTAACTTGTAAAACTTGGCAATGAGACATTGGTAGCCCTGCAAAGAGAGACATGCCTATGAAAATAATTTCTAAAACTTCTTATAATCATTCAAATAAAGAAATCTTTGTTTCATGAAAGCTCGATGTTATTTTATGTCTCTGCATTCAAGATCTGAGCAATATCCAGTTAAGATGCAAATTCTGGATGCCTCAGTACTTAAAAGGCATCTCCGCCAGCAGCCTTCTTGTACTGTTACAACAAACAGACAATTTAGGTCTCTCCTGTCACCAAACTACTTATGAGTGATACAGATCAGTAGCCTCCACCTCAGGCTTTAACAGGTAGCTGTTTGCTTCATGAGAGGGGGAAACAACTTGACCTCTCACACAGAATTTCCCTCTACGTGTCAAAAATTGAGGCCAAGAGTTATGGAGACCAAGCTTTTATCTGGAACTATTTTTTACAAGCTACTGCTTTGTACCAGGTTTTGGTCAACACTTCTTTCAAAACTGAAGTTGCTAATGCTGTTAATTACAATTATTATTTACAAAGATATTATAAAGCCAGCTGTTCATATGACACATTTTCAAAAATGACACCTTCAATTTGTATGCACCTTCCCAAATTAAGGTGCTTCTGTGTCTAATACTGTATCAGTAAATACTCCTTGAAGTGACGGACCTAAAATGCATATAGCATTGCTATGTTACTGCCAGCCAGGCCTGGCAATAAGATTATTTTACAAAAGGCAATCCTTCTCATATATTCAATTTGTTTTGCTCAGCTCATCTTGTAAGAGATGATCCATTGCCAAAAGGAGATTGATTACTGTTACTGGAATGAACGTTCATCAGATATACGATCTTGATAGATCTCAGGCAAAGGACAGACACTAGCACAAGTATTTGCTTTGTAAAATGAATCTGGAAGATTGCGGCTGGGCTCTGAGGGTGAATTTACACTTCATGGCTCAGCTGATTTAAGAGGTCGCTGCTGCCAGAGTGGGATATCCCACTCTGTGTTGCGTCATCCTGACCCCCTCCCTAGAGAAAGCCACAGCACTCGCTGCACCCTGGGCTAATCCAGCTCAGCTCACTAACATCACAGACTCTCGCACCACCACCCCCACCACCCCCCCCTTTTTGAAAATCAAGGCTGTGCTGATTTAGAAGGCTGAAGGCGCTAGCGTGAGGTCTGACAGTGGGAATTGTCCTTTGCGGCAGAGCCAAGCTGTTCGAGCAGCTCGAGTCATAACATGTAACCTCACCCTGACAAGAAGCGTTGAACTCGTTTGGCTTCCCCACCACAGACACACAAAAGCACCAACCCTTCCACGAACTGAACCTCCCTCTCCTTTCCCCAGGATTCTCTCAGTCACTTCTCTTTTTCTAGCTCTATATTTGGTATAGGGAAAAAAAAAATCTTGGTGAAGGAGGAGGGAAGAAGGGGTGTCAGGACAAAATTACATAGCATTTATTCAGGGCCATCTGTTATTCCAAGTCTCAAAGTACTATTTCTGTATCACCGCAGTGTACCATCCCAGCCTTAAGAAAGAATTTATGGCTATTCTAATTGCAATCAGTTCAGCACAAGTCGAAGTATCGAATGTTTTTCTACTTGTCATAGAAGAGATTTTTAGACCACCTTCTGGGGGGGGGTCATTGTTTCTCTTGTTCTTTAAATACACACACATTAATGTGTTTCTAATTAATGAAGAAGGCATTAAAATCAAGGATACTGGGAATGTTAGCAGGCTTAGAAAAAACAGCAAGAGAAAGTGTTTTTTCTTTTTAAAAAATTAACATTTTCTGCTATTCATTCTCAAAAAAGCAGTAAGTTGGATATCACTGCAGCAGTACAAAGACCTAAAAATTAAAGCCCAGCTTCAGAAGGATGGACGCTATCTTTTATCTGCTCTACAATTAATGGGACTGATTAACCTTTAAAGGGGTCAGGTATTTTACTTAAAGGTGGTTCAATAATACTAGTTGCATAGCACTCCTTGACGCGATCAGATTCACTCGGATGAGATACAGTATCCAATATAACCCTTCACAAAATGAGCAACAATCTCTGCCAATGATTAATAGGAAATTGTTCCTGTAACACAGAACTTGACTGTAAAATGCACTTAAAAATAATAGACGCATGGATTTTAACTAAGCTAAATGGACAGTACTTATACACTAACCAAATTTCTTACCTGATAGGGCTGAAAGGCACTATCTTCAGTTATAAAATCCAGCTGTTTGTCCACAAGGAATTCTACTGCAGTAATTGAATTGTATACACTTTTTCCAACCAAGGGCTTGAATGTCTATCGGAAAAAAAGGAAAAGAGAAGAAAATTAACCAATTAAAAAAAGCTCAGCACATCAAACCCCCAGGACTGTATAAACACTGACGTAATTCTTCCATCAAAACAAGTTAAAACAGAATAACAATTACTAATTATACAAGAAAGGAGGATTTTGTGTTTTGTCATTTTTCCTTTGTGCCGTTGGTGGAAAACCAGCTAGAAAAGGGAACTACACCATACATTCTTCCTTTCCCTCACCGTGCTTGAGCAAGAGTGTTTACCACAGAAGCTCAAAGTACAGGAGCACGATTATATCGTAAACATAAAGCTTAGGATGCAGATCCTCTCCTTCTGCCTGCAGGACTAGCTAGCGCAGTGGTAATTACACTAAGGACGCTGAAGTGGAAACCGACTGCAGACGTGATAACGCTCCCCCCCTTCCTGTTCTGAAATCGTTCACCTTGCCTCGAGTCAACCATCTCATTTCCCTGCCCGTCTCTGCGTCTGTTCTGGCTCTGCTGCCTGCCGCCCCCGCAGCCGCTCCTCCCTGCAGCAACCAGCTGCTCCGGCGCAACGGCTTCGGAGACGGCAGCGCCCGGTCCTGGGGCTTTTGCAGCGGGGCTGGAAGGTTTCCTGCTTCCTCCCACGTGTTGGGGAAACAGGAAACCTCCTGGCCCTGCTGCAAAAGCCAGACGTGGAGAAAGGGGAGCAGGGAATAACGGGCTCCTCGATGCCCCCCTGCAGTCTTTGCCCCGAAGCACCCTGCCTCATCCAGGCACAGCGGGATGCAGTAGGCAAGTGGGGAGGGAGCCATGACTAACTTCAACGGGTCTCCCCCCAAAAGGGGACGAGCAGGCAGTCCCCTTCCCTGCTGGCTGGGTTTCCTGGAACAGAAGCGCAAGGAGAGCGTGACTGAGCAGGGATCTACCAAGAGAGGATGAGTCAGGTGAAAAGGAAATCCCAGCGGATGGAGTGGAGAGAAAATGCCGCTCTGAAGACAGATGGGAACAGCAAGAGGAAGGCACGGGTGAACAAAAGAAACGACCACCAGAAAGAACATGCAGGATATAAGGGAAAAAAACATGGAGGGACGGAAAAAAAAAAAAAAAGAGGAAAGTTATTCTACAGGACAAAAAAAAAAATAGTAATGAGGGAAAACAGGAAAAGAAAAAAGCCCTTTGAGACTGGTTCTAAATTTAAAATGCAGGAGGAAAAGACAAAGAGGAGAAACGAGGGCAGGTCAAACCACATGAAGCGTTGTGCAAATGCTACACCAACATCTGTTAAGATGCCGCTATCACAACAGGACATCACTAGCTCACATGCAACACCCTGCAGCAACAGACCCCAAGTACTTACAAGGGGAGGGCAGGATCACGGCCGCCTATTTACAGATGGGGAACCTGAGGCACGAAGCAATCCCATAACTTGACAAAATTCACCTAAGCAGGGCAGCGGCAGAGTCAGTGACCTGCCCTCAGCCAGTCTGCAGGCAGCTTGTAAGAGATGCACTCAAGGTTTTATCAGACTTCATTACCTACTTTACAAAAGTGTTGCCTTGCGATTAGGCTAAATATAACTCAAGCCTCTCTAGAGCTTCAGCTTTGGCACTTACTAAACAAGTGAGAGAATACTTCATTGGAGATACGTAACACTTTCTAATAAAAATATCCAACTCTACAAATGCTCAGATTTAATGTACTACATTCTTGTTTCCATTTTATTTAAGGTTTCACTTCAGCTGTTACCCTTTCTCATGCAAGCAAGGAAAAAAAAAAAAAAACCAACAACCTATCAGCCAGTCAGCCATCTCAACAACAGGGTAACTAGATAAAAGGGCTGGAGGGGCAGGAGAATATGATAATATGCTAACTACAGAGTCTGAATAGTAAATAATTATTTAATCTCTAATAGTTAAGAAAGGGCCTTTGCTCTTGCATCACTCTTCTATAATGGATCTTGTATTGCTAATGGTTCCAGTTAAGAGAGGGTGGAGTTCGCATCACGAAATTGCAAAGCGTTGAGTGTATAAACTCACAAGCAGACAAACTTTTCTTTAAAAAAATCAATGTTGTAGTCTTTCAGTTCTTAATCCACCCCCGCGTCTTCACATACACTGTTCTACTTTTTCCACGCTGGCTCCTTTCTAACTTTCTGTGCTATTATTCAGGTCAAGAAATGAGTTTCCGACTACAAACAACAGGACATACCACATCATTAGCTGCAACGAAACCGTGTGGAATGTGGCTTGCAGTTATCATTCAGGATTCAGACAACACTAGAGATTAAGGTATGTGTGAGCCACAGGTTTATCTAACTGCTGGTATTAAAAGAACTAGTTCCAAATATAGATCTGTGAGCGTGATTATTCTGCGAAGAGAAACGTAATGCCTTCTCATTTGCTTTCATATCTAAGCCTCTAGACAGGCCAACGCCCCCAAAATACGCATGTGGAGGATGCAGGCTATCCCACAAGCACAGAGGAAAAATATGTAAATAAATAAAGCAGAACTACACCATGTCACACACCTCCTCATACATGGATGGCTGCTCAGCCGCACACAACTTGAGATTTTTCAGACACTATTAGAAAACATTCCCACTATCAAAGAACAAAACCCCACCCTTTAAAAAAAGTAGGCCTTCTTGGGAAAACAAAGTCCAGACTCCATCAGCTCCAGGAGATAGGCAGGCCACCGAGGAGATATCCAAAGTCTTGGATTGTCTTAAGTCTTGAGAAGTCTTAAGACAGAAGACGACATGACCAAACTTCACCCCACGCATCACATATGCACAAAGAAAAACAGACTAAGAGCACAGCAGGCAAGAGTCAGCTACTAGAGGCAAGCACGTGAGACATGTAACAACATGAAAATAGATGTAAGAAGGTCCAATGAGCTCCTCGCAGACTTTTGGAGGAAGACACTCCCTCTTTCTGTTCCCAAAGTGGAGGACAACTTTAGGGAGAATCAGGCATACTGGCTGAAACCAGGAAAAACTGAACCTCCTCAAACAAAAATCTCCCTTTCAAACTTGCATAAAGCTTCCTTTTACCATCTACGTTAACCCAACTCTCTGAAGACCACAATTAAGCAAAGGACTCAAGCACTCAATTTTAAGTGACATCTGACTTCAGCACTCTTCTAAGAGGCTGCTTGAAAAAAATCCCACTTTTTTCCCACCAAATTTCCCCGCTTGGCCAAAGGGAGCTCTATGAACACATACACACGCTTTGGTTGCTTTGCTACCAAGTTCCCCGGTACTGAATAAAACATATTTCTTACTCTGCCCCCCCATCTGCCCATGATTTTAGCCCAGCTCATGCAAGAAATAACCTGCCCACGGGAGGCATCTGGCACAGCTACGAGACTGAGAAGACGAATCAGTGAACGGTTGGAGTCAATCTTAAAGGTCTTTTCCAACCTAAATGATTCTATGATTCCCAAAATCCAAAGAAATTTTTAGAAAAATGTTAAGTACCACCACGTCACAGCAATCTCAAAACTATTCAATGGCATTCACCAAATACTCACGAATACAGCAGATTACTCATGGACTGCTTTTTCTAACGCCCAGTAACACAGCCCATCTATTTATTTATCATTTCAAAACCCCCATGGCAACCACAGGCCCCGCTTCCCCGAGGAAGCAGTACTGAGCAAGCACATAGCGCGTTTTTACCTCTGCCTAATGCAATTAAGCAGCCGTAGACGTGGTAAGCCGCCCCCACCATGTGAGCAGGCAGTTCCCTGGCACTGGCCTGGGCTCCGGGAACCGCCGCACCTCAGCTGGGAGCTGCTGACTCCCGGCTGCTGCAGCCTCGGCGCTGCCAGGCTGTGACACCCAGAAGGCTCATTGCAGCAAACGCTCGGGTTACAGCTGAGCTCGCAGCTGCTGCCCGACTCAGCCCGCACGTACCACTACCTCATTCGCCTCACTGGAGCTTACAGCCTGCTTAGCTGGACACCCAGCACTGAAGCCTGCTCCTCACACCACAAAAGCACGTTTTCCTAGGCACAGGTACTGCATTTGCCTTTTTTTAAAATCCCTCTAGAGGAATTTATACTGTAAAGAGAACAGACTTTTAAAAAGCTAAAAATTTATTCAAGAAAGCTATTCTTAAACTAAGACCTGTAACATTTCATAGGTTTTCCTCTTTAAACCAGAAAAATCGAAAAGATCGTGTAAACTTAATGTATACGTGCTAGTCAGCAAACTTTTCCACATATTGTTCTTTAGCCTCGTTGTTTAGTCTGCAATAGCACAAACACTGGCACCTTTTCATTATGACACTTAATCATTCAAAATAGCTGTAGCTCTCTTCCAACGCCTATTTGTTGCCATGGTTTGTACTCAAAGGCAGAATTACCGAGTGGAAAAGAGCAGAAGATAAATAAAGCAAATTTGACATAAAACCCGAGCATCGAGTTTTCTCATTTGCAGACTACTTTGCCAGCATTCCCTAGGGAAGAGTCCATTTCCAGTCGAGGCGTTATTCCGGGCGGAACTCTCAGCCTTTCCCCGGAGGGGGTGTCGGAGCCCGCAAGCAGAAGGAAGTAACCGGCGGGACGCGGGTGCGAAGCGCCCCCGCAGAAAGAGGCACCGCCAGCCGGGCCCCCTCCCCGTCGGAGGCGGCGGGGGTGCCGCATGGCAGCGCG
>NW_008824986.1:3810727-3813227 GCF_000699105.1 Pygoscelis adeliae | reverse complement strand
TTAAAAATTAAAGTTGAACTGAAAGCTCTCTACCCACACGGACTTTTCTCCTGCAACTGGATTTCTTCCACAACAGTTCGTGACACTGCATGCATACACGCAGGGCAGGAACCAGGCTACCTGTACACGTTTTTTGTACACTACCCAGCCTACGCTCAAACCACGGAACGGCAAAACTGGGTTTTGCTTCAAAGGGACACTAGCAGAGGCAGCTTATTGTATTGATTCTCCCTTTTAAGTGGTCTTCCAGCCTTATGAGCCCGAGGCGGCTAGCAGCCTTATATGGCAGCAAGGCTGTGGGGAGGCAGCAGTGCCCTGAGCAGCCTCCATCTATTCCTGACCACCCAGGCCGGACAGTTGCTCCTCTCGTTTTCGGCACCCCTGCGCACAGCCCCCCAGGGCTAGCCAGAGAAAGGCCGCCTTCTACCACCAGCAGAGCACGGGGCTCGCTAACCTACTCTGCTCCCCCAAAACACACCCCCTGCCCCAGCCAGGCCACAGTGGGGCTTGCACTTCCTCATCTCCACAGAAAAAAATTAAACCAAACATCTTAGTGACACCATTTTGACCTGATTTCTTTCCAATTCCTTCTTCTCCACCCCACTTCCCCTGGGGCAGGGGGGAATAACGCCTCAGCCGCTGATCACTGCTACTGAGACAGGCCATGCGGTAGCAGAGACTAAAATACATACTTATTCCGTGTTTGGTGCCGCAGTTTGCACTGCCTTTACCCCTTTGGTGCAGAAGCGTGCCCATTCTCTGCCACCAAACAGCAACAGGGCAGCTTGTCAAGTGAGCGGGGCAGTCTTTCACAGACTCGGTTCTGCAGAGGCCTCACCACCTCTAAAAAATAAAACTTGACCTATCAGTAATGGCTGACACAAGGAAATATGCTGAACTCAGACTATGCCAAGTAGTCAAGAAAAAAAAAAGTATTTTTTCCAAACTTAATTCTGTACTTGTATGATCTTCAATTTAGCTTTTAAAGCCCATTTTAGATTACCTCCAAGAAGTACTGAACATCCCAAAGACATACTACTGCTACCACCAAATTCGTGTATCTCACACAGTTTCAGGGGTTTGTTTTACCATTTCTCTCAAGTAAGAGTCCAAACACTAACAGTTATTTCAGGAAGGGCAAACAAATGAATTATGCCTATTACAGAGCGCAACATACTTCATGCTACTATTAAACTAATGGTGCTGTGATAGCTGTGCGGTATGTAGTGCAACTGTCAAAGCAGGCAATCCTTAATAGTATCTAAGACAGACACTGTTAAAATACAAATCACAAGACTGTCTGGAGGACAGGCAAGTTTGCCTGTTTGGACAAAGCTTTATTAATAGACTGCGACTTAGTAACAAAGAATATTAATACCCAGCGCAGCACCACCTATTCATTACCACAGAGGGATTTTGCTAAAAATTCTCAAGTGGCACCAGCTACGTGTGGAATACTAACCCAGCAACTCTTATTTCCAGGGGTTTCACTTAAAGACTATCTCAGTAAAAATCCGCTAAGTGGGAAAACAGCTTTTGAGAGTTAAAAAAAAAAAAAAGTTGCTACTGGTGCAAATGCTAACGTTAAGTACATTAAGGCAACATAAAATGATGTTTACATCATTATGACTTACTAAATTTACCGCAATATATATGTGTGTATTCTTAACAAAACACAGATTAGCCATGTAAAGGCACTAATGCTGATTTTTAAACAATTTTAAAAATGAGTGTCTTAAGAGTCCCAAAGCCTACGGAAAATATTCCTATCCAAGCCTGGTTATGACATTTGCAAAATACTACACTTTAGAGCGGCTTATTTAATAGTCACGTTATTTTAGCGCTGTTTCCAACTACTGTTTGCGTCGTCTCACAATCAGGCCTGAACTCTGTCGAACAAGCCATACTATAAGCTTGCAGAACAGAGCTGCCTTTGTTCTTTGGCACTGCCAGTCCCCTATGGAATCAGGCAGCACACTGAACTGCACTCGGCAAACAATCCCTGACCTTCAATTACTGTCTTGGCTCGCTGCCACAGGATACATGTATTACTGGCAACACAGTGTGCCCTATTTTGCAGATAATCGCTAGAACTACAGATAATCATGAATATCGATGGAAAAACGCAAACATTCCCTTCCTAAAATCGCAGTCGTAACTTCAACTACAGCAAAGCGTTCCTCCGGTGCGACGCAGCAGCACGCCCCAGGCTCAGGCTCAGGCTCAGACCATGCATGTGAAGATGGCAATACTGCAGGTTTTGTATTTTTAGAGACCGCACGAAAAATTCCAGGTGGCGTATGGCTCCGCCTTCCTCTGCTGGAGGTTTTCGGTTTGGTTTTTGTTTGCTCTGAGGCGGAAGGCACGCCGGGCTGCGCTGGCACGGTTTTGCAAGAGCTGCTCTTTTTTTTCCTCCTTTAAAACACTGGCAGGCAGGTTTTTCACTCGACCGCCCCGACACAGAGGCGTTTGCTGGGTGGCTGGCGCCCGGGCAGGGCTT
>NW_008824986.1:3796221-3810509 GCF_000699105.1 Pygoscelis adeliae | reverse complement strand
GGCACCGCGCTGCCAGAAACACCACAAGGACATCGGGAAACTAAAGCACACACAGAGCGCGGGAGGGGGGGTGGGGGTGGGGTGGTGTCTGCTGTAACCTTTCCTTTCGTTTTTTGAAGGCAATAAATCCCTGTAACTGCAAACCACGCTCCTTCCCCGCACCTCACCCGAGAAGCCCTTGTGTGCGATGCTGCTGGCAAGGAAAGAGCACATGTAAATGTTGCAAAGGAGCAAATATTTACACTTTAAACAAATGAAAGTTATTTGAATCGGTCTTCATCATTTAAATTAGCATTTTTCTACCTATCTTCTTCCTGTGTGTGCTGCCCTACAATTTGTGTAGGAAGCAGAACTGTTTCACAGCAATACTCCCGCAGAAATTACACAGTGTAAGAACAGAGCTATGGTCAGTCTCACGTTAGAGAGAGAAATTAACTTTCTGGTTACGTATTTGGGCAAACCAACTGAGTTCAAACGGTGTACTTAAGTGCAGAAGCCAAAGTCCAAAGGAGGAATTAACGTGTGTGGAACAATCATTGCTACTAAGGCTGCAACACATAGAATAGAGTAACTAGCATTTAGGTGCCAGTTCATTTGGCAAATTCTTCATTTAAACTCTCCTTTTTGGTTATGGAGGTGGGCCAATCTCACTTGGAGACATCCAGACAGGCAGAAACTTCACCAGGCTATCTTTAGTAATTTTTCAAAATTGAGAAGCTGAGGACAACAGTGTACATGGGGGAACATGAGCAACAATACAATTAATACACTCGCGTATCAGCGCTAACTGATTTTACAGTATATTTCAAATTAATCCAACTTAAAATATGGTTTCTAGCTTTGCAATATTTTCAGTCAACTTTTAAAATCACTTTTGTCCTTCCTCGGGCAAGCACCGTGGGGTTTAATGCTGCATGCATCAACATGACTGTGCAATTTTCCCCATTATTTTATCCCCATCTACTTCATCATACCAGTACTGTAATCGCAGCTCGGGGAACAAGTGCTGTTAGTAAACTTGAACTATTTTTGTGGCTGAATTGGTGTCCCTGCTGCAACAGCAGACCAATTATCTTGGTAAAAGAAAAACCAGAAGCATGCCATTTAAAAAAAAAAAATCATCATTGTAGGCAATAGTATTGCATGGGTTTTCTTATTTGCTGGAGTTTGCTGCCAGCGTTTAAATGATCTGCAAACTTCAGAAACTCCAAATTTTGAATGTTGACAAATAATTTCAGACTAAGTTGCTTTCATGTCTCCTGCTACAAAACCCCAATCCTTTGTACAAATTCAACTCATTCTTTCAGGTCTAAGCTACCTAAATAGCATTTTTTACAATTGCTGCCCCTAGGTTCTTTTCTTCCTTGCACATTCCCCTAATTCAGTGTCTATTAGCAGCCTGTCGCCGACATTTTTCTCTCTATCTAGCCTCTGCAGTATGCCATTTACAGATACAAATCCTTATACTTGGACCTATAGAACAGTGCTCTAACTCCAGATTTATGTCCAAAGACAAAATATGGAGCAGTCTCTCGGGCATCCCTTTGTGGATGTCTGCTATCTCAAGCCCAGCATTGCTATAACAGACTTGTGTTTTCCTATGCCATCTCCCTTCGCTAGCTGAGCAAAAATGCTGTGACGCTGCCACTCACTCAAATCCACTAATATCAATGTCATCTTTAAGTGGGACCTGCTCTGTCTCACTTCTGGGTCCAGGTTACATGAAACTCTTGCAGATCTTTCTTATAAAGCTTATAAAACATATGTTTTTCTACCCATTCCTATAGTTCAGAGCACCAGCCTACACTCATCCTGCATTTTGATTACTGAAGCCTCCTTTCCTCTGGCCTTAATAAATGCATACACATTCAGATCCACTCAAAATACTGCCACAAACACCTCCAGCCCACAATGTCCACTCTGCACTCCTTCCCCCAGCAGTCCCATCACATCAAACTGCACTTTCAGAAACAGCATCTCCTGATCCTACTATTGCTCATTTATCAATTTCAGGAACAGCTTACTGGCAACACTTGCAAAGCTGATGCATTGACATCTTTCCATTCTATCCTTAAAAGTCTGCTTTGCTGTACTGACCTCTGAAACCCTGACAATAAAGCTTGGCCACTGCTTTATGGAAGCCTCATCTTCCCTCATAAACAATGCCTCCTATTTCCCACCTGCCTGTCTCTGTGTGTCACCTGCCCTTGACTTACTCTCAAATTTTAACTCCATGGAGAAAGGAACCCTTTTCATTCTGCGTTTGTTCTACAACTCATTGCACAATGAAATCCTGGACTTTCATATGAGTTTCTGAGTGTCGTAGTAATGTGCCACAACAGTCATTAACCTTGGGACTGGATTCTGTCTTCCACAAAGCAAGCACGACAGCTTCAAGATCATAATGTTCTTACCCACACTCCTTCTGCAATATTCATCACACCCTTTTTAACTTGGGTGCCATCCATGTTTTTCGGTATTCACACTTCTTCAGCCTTCTTGCTTCCCTCACAATAACGCCAATATCCCTCCAACTCATTTCTTGGCTTAATTCTCTTCTTCCAACCCTATCACCAACATTCACAATGTTCTTGCATCCTTTTCCCCCTGAACTTACTGGATGTACCATTCACTTACCCGGCCTCCTCCCAGCCTCACCTCCAGAAGAATAACCTGATGGAGAACATCAGCTTCAGGCTTCTTACATCCACTGATTTGCTGCTCTTCTCATTCAACATCCAGCACTTGTCTTCCTCTCATTCAGTTGCTTCCCACTAACTGAAGTCCGTTACAGAACAGGACTCCACCTTTCACCCTCCTAGTATTTCCTGCCCCTCTAATACTACATTCCCAATTGCCTCTCTGAAACACATCTCACCTCCTGAGTCACCCAGATCCAGCTTTCATAAGGTCCCTGGTTTTATTCCCCAGAGCTTAAATACCTGCCTCACCTTTTCCCATCTCACCCCCTACCATCCCTGTTAACTTTGATTTCCAGAGCACTATTTTTTTTCCCCAATTGTGCTGTTTTTTCAGTTCTTCTGCCCTGCTAGTCCCTCTCTTTCCTTTATCTAAGGCATCTTATTCACCAGCTTAGTCAGCTTCCTGTCTCTTAAATAGGCTGTATTTTATTTTGCATTTTTCTATTTGCTCTTCTCCAAAACAACTCGGGTGCATCCTCACCACAGAAAGCTCAGCTTCTCACTGCAGTTTGAGCTCCCTGATTGCTCAGGCTGCTGGCAGGCCCTTCGGTCCAGGGCTGCCTCCTGGAAACAAGCCACTGGCTCCATCGGAGGCGAACTGGGGTGTGGTTCTGAGGGATCCTCACTCCAGGCATCATTTCCTCTGTTACGGCATTGGTGAGAATGCACCCGTGCCTGTATTTTCCATTCCCACAGCCCTACAGACAGCATCCAAGTGACTCTTGTAATATCAAGTGCTCCCCATATGCCTGATGCCACATCCAGGGCATGCAACGTATTCTTGACATCACGCTATAAAATGGTTGCTTGAGTAGGCTGTAACAACTCAGTTAAGTAGAAAATCTCTACAGGGAGTGGAATTGGCTCTTGGAACAGAGCTGGGATCAGGAGAGAAAGGTATGTTAAATAGGAGCTCCTGTTTGGAGCTATCTGGAATAATAAAAGCCTCAAAAACATACAAAACATGAAGTATAAAAATCTTGAAAAAAGAAATCAAGAACAAAGAGCAGTATTTTAGAAGAACACATTCTGTACAAGCTGCAAGAGGGAAATACCTGCTTCAGATTATCATATGAATGAAGCTGTTATACATAAATTTGGATTCTGTTTCTGAGAAGCAAAAGACTCCTCAAGGCCATTCCTCCAGTCTTTACATTTACTCCCTTTTACTGACAGCAGTGTATTTCACTGTTTGTCAGGTGGAATAAGAGCTGTGGAATAAGCGCATTCAATTTACAATATATTAAGAATGGGGGTTTTTTTGGGTGAATAGTTAAAAGGCTCAACTTCCATTCCTTCCTCCTTCTGTACTTCCACTGCCTCCAAAAAATCAGGAACCCCATTTGCCAGTTCTGCAGGCAGGAGAGGGTTACTCGTTTTGGATTCAGTGCATCTGTGCTCTCTTAGTCCCAGCTTGTTGGGAGTAAGGTCATACTTTTACATTTCTGTCTTTTGCGATACATCCTTTTTATATCCTAAACATGTACACTTTAAGCATAAGAGTATCTTATCTTAAAAGTAGTATTTTCATACTTCCAAACACTAAGACTTAAATATTAAGCAACATCGATGCGTTGTGTTTTAATTATCTTTGTAAAAAGCTCCACCTTACTGAGACAACATGCTAGTATATACTCCTCAAATAAAAACATCAGACTGTTCACCTCACCTTCATGTGTCATGTCAGCAGGGAGAGATACAGTCTAGTTTCAGACTATATACAGAAATATCTTTTAACCTTCTTGAGCAGTATTTTTTCCTGCTATGATTGTTTTATAATCATATTGTGACTTTGTCAGACTTCCTACACTGGGATACAGTTGCTAATATACTGGTTTGATTCCTAACTCTATAGTATAAAGGTTTGGGAGAACTTCTCAAAGACAAAAACCTTATAGGCATAAACCACTAAGAATTCGAGGTTAAAAGTTTACACTTGATAATAAAAAGTCTGATGGAACAGACGGGGTTTTAGTCAATATATCCCAGCATCAGGATAATGCTGAAATAATGTTGAAACACCATCAGTCTATCTAGTAAACAAATTAGAAAATAACCTAGATATCATAATGGATTCCCCCCGGTGTTATTTTTAGATTCACGCATCTGCCCTCCTACATGCTTGTCCAGTAGCAACCTTGATGGACAAACACTTTTTTTTTTTTCCTTTCAGGAAAACACAGGACAGATGGTGTTGAAACTATTTCTCTCTGACATAACAAGTTTTCTGCTTTTTATAAATTCACTCATCTTCAAACTGTGACAGCTGTGAGTTTAAAGATAAAATCAAAATGATCCAGATCTTGTTCATCTCCTTTCTCTAGGGTCCCTGAAAGGTCACACAAATATGTCTCACTTAGAAGTTTCCCACTAAATGTGAAATGCATTTCTTTTCCAAGTTCAAACTTACTGGTATAGTAGAAAGAAGCAGGGTACCCCTCTGCTTTTTTTCAAATCTATGTCTCAGGCCTATATTGTGAATTCAGGATCTTCTGGATCCGTTTGTATAGTATATCAGACAGTATTTACCTCCAAGATCTATTTATAGCACCAATTACATTCCCTCATTGCTCCCATACTAGCATACATGACAATGTTACTAGCCTACATTATCTACTCCCACTTAAGTCTCTCATGTTAGATTGTACTTCTACACCCTGGTTATCCTCATCATCCTCCCCTGTATCCTGTTCGGTTTGAATTTATCTTTCTCCAGCATGGCTGACCAGAATTATGTATGTTAGTTTAAAAGCACTCTCAGGGGCAGCTGTACGGGGACACTAGCATGCCTCTATTCCAGGAAGATACATCTCGCACGTCCCAGAGTCACACTTGTGATCATCTTGACGTCACACAGCAGGTTCACAGTCCTCCTCTGACTGGCCAGAAGGCCTGAACCTTCTCCGTGCCAGTGCTTCTGCTGGATAAGCTCTCATCTACATTTGCCATCTGCTCCAAAATCCACCACTTTGTGTTTTATGCAGTTACGTTTTGTTCCATTTCTATTACTTCGTTTCTCCAGGACATTCAATTTTAGTTGCATAAAAAAACCTCATCCTCTCTGTTAAGGGCTCCTCCTGTTCTGTACCATCTACAGATTTAATCAAATTTAATCAATTAGTCCAAACATTTTAGTGAAAACACGAAGAAAATCACTCCCAAAATGTGTTAACAACTATTGGTAGCCAGACCTATTTCACCACTACACTGCTCCACCTATTTCAACACCACATAGCTAACATCTCATAAGCCAATTCCTATCTAATTTACTGTTCACGCTAGTAATCCTCATCTTCCTCTGATTGTTCATCACTTGACATACTGTGGAATGCATTACAAAAGTCTAGATGAATGATATTAATTGCATTTTCTCGCCTCAGAACAAAGCCAACCAACCTTTTTGTTCAAGTGGGTCCATGATGTAGCTTTTCAAGGTGCTGATGACAAGAACAGCACATCATTAAGGGGAAGGGGAGGAAACACACAGCAGACATAACCAGTCTATTTGTAAACACTTAAAAGAAAACAAGGCTATGAGTAAATGCCAGCATGAATTCGAAAATAATACATTATGTCAAAGCAAATTTCCTTTACAAATAGAAGAGCAGACTTGAGAAGCAGATCTGTATCCTGACAGGTTTTTGACACTGCCTCCTATGATATTCACGTACACAAGCTAAATAGATTAGACCCAAATGAAACTAACGTGAATGCATATCAAGAAAAAAGAAGGAATAAACAAAACAAAACACCCCCCAAAACATTCAGAAATCATCACTAGCTTGCTGTCAAAATACGTATCTAGAATGCAGTTCCCAAAGTCACCTACACCGGGTCTGCTCTTACTCATTATTTTCATTAGTGACCCAGATGATAGAACAGAAATGGCATTTATTAAATTGACAACCAACCAGCTTGGTGGGACTGCAAATTATATTGGAGGACAAAAAGACAAACTGGACAAGTGGTCTGAGAAAAAAGAATGACATGCAAAACACTGCACGTAGGCAGGAGAAGTCAACAGCAGAAATACTGAATGGCTAACAACTCGCTAAGGAGAAATTCCACAGAAAAAGAGAGAAGTTAGGTTCAATTTATGAACTGCTATGAGTTAATGGTATCATGCTGTAAAAATGAAAACACATTGATATATGAATGTTAGTACAACCTGTGCTCAGCATTCATAAAGCCTCACTTGGAGTACTATAAAGTAAGCAGAGTTTTGGATACTGTTCTTCAAGACAGGTATGTGCTCAAGAGAGAGCAATAAAATGAGCACAGTTTTGGAAAATACCATGGATGAATACAGACTGCCGAGACTGGGAAGGGAAAACAGAGCAGGGTGTGTCTCCAGCTATGAAAACAGGATGCTGCAAGGAATCATTTCTTAATCTCTACAGCAGACACAACAAGTTTTAACGGCCTTAATTTAGATTAGATGATCTCAAGGTCTTTTTCAGTCTTATGATTCTAGAGTATCTGCAGGGTCACTTACCTCTCCCAAATAAAACGACATTTAGAAACACATGCCCAAATTAATGCTATATTTAAGTCTGCTTGTATTATGCCATCTGCCTCTCTGCCCAGCTTCTCTGACCAACATCACCTACTTAATGGCTTCTCTCAACAGCTACAAACCATTGGTCCTTTGGGGACCACAATGCAAAAGGAAGAGACTCGAGACCTCACTCCCTAGCAGCAATATTCTGGCACTCTCAAGAGCTGTGAGGTACCAGTTTCCCCCGCCCGCACTAATCCCACCCTGCGGATTCCCACCGATGGAGCTGAATGGGAAGATTTACCTGCAGACCTTGGGAAAGGTTCTGGCAGATCATGCCTGACCTGAAGGCCACATGCTGGCCTTCCTTGTCTAGAAAATTAATTCTTCTGAAAGACAGGTATTGGGTCACTAAAATTCGCTCTTTGAAGTACATGTATTGTATTTTACTTCATTTTCTTTAATCTCTCAAGTCCTTGATTTTTTTTAATGCCTTCCAAAGCTTTACATATTGTGAGGGCAGACTCACGTCTTTTAGTTGCTTGCATTATTCTTCCTTTCCCTCTCTTTATGTTGGCACTGCTTTCTCCAATCATTGGTACCACCCTGAAGGAAAGATTAGCTAAAATAGTTACAATCAGCACTAATTCTTTCCTAATTCTGAGATGGAAATTTCTCTTGGTCTGAGTATTTTACGATCCTTAAGTTCCTTCTGTTTGTAGTAATTTCCATTCTCTTATTCTCATTATACATCTTGCCTTTTCCTCTGTAGTTATCATCATCCTTACTGAAAATTAAGCCAAAAATATTTAATGTTTTACCCTTCTCACCATACAAAAGCTTCTTCTTTTTATTTGTTTCCACACCATTTGCAAGATCAAATTCAACTTTTAGAAACAAAGAAATTGGAATTAAGTCTTTTTTTTTCTTCCCCATTGTTCACAGAATTCCTGCATTAGTCTTACTATGTATCTTCAGGCTGGCTATTCATCCATTTTGGTCTGCAGACCAGGAGAACTCATCCTTACTTGGGATTCAGTTTCCAGACAAATTTTACATATCTGTGACTTCAAGAAATTGAGTCCTCAGGCTCCTTACACCTGTGATCAACTTTGCTTATTGAAATGTGCCACTAAGATTCAAAACCTAAATTCCAAACCAACTTTCCTATGTTTTTTCACGTATTTCAAACTGAATCAACTCATGATTACTAAGGGTGCAATTTTAAGTTCCACTTAATCTGATTAACTGTAAACTGCCACTGAATGGGAAGGTCCCGAACACCTCACCAGCCCCAAGCACTCGCTCTACCTCCTCTGGCAGCCTGATCCATCAGAGCTCACCCCCCCACCCTGACTGACTCATTTTCTCTAGAGTCACCTTGGTGATGTAGCTCACGCCTTGGCTGTGTGACTGCTAGGATCAGCTAGACAGGGGCAGAAAGAGCGAAGCCAGCTCTTTCAGCAGCTGATTAAGCATAAAGTGAAACTGAATCCTCAATCCAAAATTATTTTCTAGAATATCCTCATTGCTTTTCAAAATGAAGTCTGGAGCAACACTGATTTCCTGTTGGTTCAGTGACTAGTTTAAGGAAGAAACTTGCCAGCAATCATATCCAGGAATACCTTGGCCCTATCATTTCTTCTCTAATCTCTACCTGGGACCGTAAACCACCTCACAACAAGCAGTATTTATCTAACAACACTACAGAGAACCCTATCTCTATTCAAGTCTAACCCTAGGGCTAACAACAGATTCTTTACTCCTTCTGTCATCTTTCTCCAAAGTGATTTTGAGCCAAACTGATGTCGGTCTGTCCTTTTTACACCAAGGTATTTTTTCTAGTCTACTATATAATTACTACTGCACAACTTTTGCTCTTGTTCGGTTATTTCTGAACAGCACAAAGCACTTTAAATACATCTAGTCCAGTTATTAAGAACATTCTACCATGCTTCTGATACTCAGGTGTTTTATAGCCTGACCTCTGTCAGAAGCTCTGATTTCTCCGTTTTGTTGTCGAGGGTCTCAATATGTATACACAACAGTTGTTTCTTAGTAACCACATCCCATTATCCAGTGAAAACCTTTCCCTAGCTGCAGTGCCCAACTGTAATTTTCCTTAATCTTGGCACACTCTTCCTTCTCAATTAATACTAGTCTTCTACCCACTGGCACTTCTCCATATACTGAGACAGTAACAAAGGTTTACTCGACAGCTCTCTGCTGAGAGCTAAAGCCTGAATGGAAGTTGTATAGATTGGTCAAACCTTTTTTCCTTACACTGAAGTTCCCAGCCATTGCACTAGCCGCCTTCTCTAAAGGCAATTTTTCTAGGTACCTGGGGGTAGAGCCTAGCTGTAAGATTGATCTCAGCGCTCTCTCCTCCAGGGACCATAATTCCACTTAAGACCATCTACTCTATGTCTTCTCCGGTATGGTATGCACATCTGTAATCCACCATAGTAGAAAATTTGCTGTCGTATATCCTATCATGAAGGCTAATGATGGAGTCTTTCCTTCCCACTCCCACTCAAATCCCTTCAGGATTTTTCTCAGCTTTCTTATTCTTCCTTATCTTCCCATTCAGCAACATCAAAAGTCCCACCAAGAAGTCTGCAATTCCTCAGCCACATGAGCCTTCTCTTAATTCTTGGATCTGGTTTAAGTTCCAGCCTCATCACCAGTTGCATCTTGAGCCTCTCCCCCCCCGCCTTTTTTTTTCCCCCTCTTCAGTTTTGAACTGTATTAGTGATTTCATGCATACTATATTTAGTCATCTTTATTAAATCTGCCATTTTTCACGTTTCCTCCACTGCTCCCTTGATTATTAACTCTCACCTCTTTCAAGTCCTTGCCTTCAAAAAGGACACACACTAAACTCCCTTGATATACTCACCAGTTACACAGCAACTACTTACCAGCTGCTTGACTTTTGAAACCTTTTGTCTAAAGGAACTTCAACCCTTCATTTAGTTCAGCTGTGGTTAGCAGCAGCAACAGGAATCAGTCTCACCCTCAAGTTCAAATGTTGTCCATAAATTACATTCAAATCAAACACTAGTCAGTGATACTCAAGAAACAAGATTTGCTTCCCAACCCCCCAGGGAAAGGGTGCTATGCTGGCTTTGTTGACCTCTACTAAAAGCTCAATGCTTTGTAACAAACTGGATGTGTCAAAGATGTCTGCTTTGGCTATTCCCATGGAAGTCTATCCAAATTTGGCACAGTTAGAGACCTAAAAAAAAAAAAAATTAGAGTTCACAGATGTTCAACTGAGAAATGCTTGCAAGCAAGGGGCTGTTTCCTTTTCTGGTAATCACTGTTCTTGACTAGTGAGGGCCATGGCCTCAGAGATCAGAACACAAAGTGTCCCCCATTGCTGGCACCCAACACTAAAGGAAAAGGAAGACGTAACCTGAGGAGAAGGCACAGGGGGCAGGAAAAGAACCATCAGAAGGGCGAGAAAGAGTGAACGGGCACAACAGCTGGCAATGAATTAACAAGAATAGAAAGCTCTGTGTATTATCACCACACATACCCCTTGGAAGCTGGAAACGCACCTAGAAAACCCATGCAACATTCCTCTGTCTTCTACCAAGATGACTTACTGCTTTTTTGTACCTGGGCCACAAAACCAACCAGCCAATTGGTGTGAAAAAACCAGCTTCACTCTGTAAAACGCTTGAGTACTAAATTATAAACTGAGGAGTTAAGCTTCTCTCTACCTCACTACCTTCTCTCCATCACTGAGAACAGGCCTCCTTCGGGGACTTCCCCTTCCCCAAATCAACTGGAAGGAGCGGTACTTTATTTCTAAAAGTACTACCTGTTCTCAACAGTGTCAAAGCAGAAATCACCCGCGCACTCTCCCCATACACTGTTCTGTTTGACACCTTCCCCTCTTTCCTGGCCTGTATCACTTCTGAGTCCTTTTGCCACTTGCAAGATACAGCATGCTTATGTGAGGATAAGGAACATTGTCTTTTTTTTTTTTTTTTTGCCTTTCAACTTAGTATAGCTCCTGTAACTTATTTGTTTTTAATTCTTCTAATCATGTTCAATTTTTTGTAACAGCATTTCAATTGACTTTTTAAATTAAATTATTCTTTTTTTGGCCCAACAAGCCAGGTGTAATGGATATAAAACTATCAATAAATCAGATAACTGCATCAAATCTAGGACTATTCAAAAGTTTGGGTGGTTTTTTTATCCCTATTTAAGATATCCTCAAGCTGTGTTTATTCAAGATATAAAGCAAGCAAGGTATGGAAGTTTAAAAACGAAGCCTCCCTTTGGTCTTTATATTCTCGTATCTGTAAAATGGTTTTAAGAACTTTACTCCCTTCCCCACCCCCAAAGTAACAAGAAAAAGCTTTACATCAGCTAGGTATTGAGGGAACAAAAGAGTAACTCTCACTGACACGTTTTTATTTTTCTCTGAAAGAGAGCTCTTTCAGACCAAGACCCACAAATGGAGCTAGACAACAGGGCAAGCACTAAATCTCTAGGACGCTTTTTCCCCCTCCCTCTATTTCATAGTGCTATAGCATCGTACACTGAATTACTTCAGGGGAATCTATGAAATGAATGACCCATTTCTGGTCAAAAATCCTAGCTGTGAATCACATAGCTATTTGGCCTATAAAAAGCAAAAAACATAACCTTTTCTTTTTTCCCTAAAACCTGTTCTGGTACAAAAAAGAAGTGGGGATGTTTTCCAATGAATATAAAAGAGAAGAACTTTTTGAGAAAGAAGCATAGCTACTTTTAGAACTACCTTTCCTTATGAAAAAAATCACTCTGGCATACCTGCATAGGAATGTTTCATTTCTCCCTCCCAGTCATTATTCAGTCTCTGAAACAGTTTCTCTGTAAGTTTCTCTATAATTGAGTTATACCTGAGTTTCTCTGTAAGTCTGCTAATCCTGAAAAGAAAGGGGATAAATATATCCACGGTTTTGAGTGTATTTCAGCAGAAGTAAAGACATTTTGTGGCTATAATAATGGTTTTGACAGAAGAAAATACATATCCAGTTTAGGGAGATGGAACAGAGATACTCTAGCTATGGATGATTTCTCAAACTCAAGTATGAGTTTGAGAGAATTGTGCCTTCCCCCTATTGGCAACTCTTTCTCTGCCTTCAAGCTAAAAGATTACTTAAGTAACATATCAATGGACTTCAGAAATAAATACCTCATCATTGTAATGAAAAAGAAATGGACCACTCATCACAGCAGAATCTAAATTAGGTTTCTATATTTAGAAGTACCACCCTTCATTTGAGGATAGTAACATGCTTCAGTTGAAGGGCAAAAGAACTCATATGAAGTTGATACAGAAGCTCCTGAACATGGGTATGGGTGGCAAAAGACAGTGAAGTGAAAGAAATTTATATGTAATGACGATGAGTATCAAATGTAATTATAACATCAAAATTAAAACTAATCTTGTAGAAGATGGGAGGCATATGAAAATGGAATGTGAAGTTTAACTAGTTAAGTTCTAGATCTTTAAAGAAATTAAAAGGACAAAGCTATTCATTCCATTATCAGCTTTTTATTTATGACCTTTCAAACAGAAATGAATTAAAACATTATAATGACACCAGATATCTGTTAGAGTAGTAGTGTTGCAGTTATTAAGGTCTAAGGATGAAGACTGACACTTCTATTTCAGAACTGAAGAAGAATTTGCATTATTAAAGCTTAGCAGTTTAATTCCTTCTGTATCTGTCAATCCAATAAAACGTATTAGCTCTTCTACAAGCCTTACTCCACCTATTATTTCACAAAAATATTGAGGATTTTTCTCCCATTGCATTTCCCCCCCCCCAACTCTGTTATACTTCAGTTACTCCTTTACTTTTGGTCACTGCCACAGACTTTAGAAAGCTGATCCTCTGTAAGTGAAACACAGTATTTTAAAGTAGACTCTACGAGTGAAAATTACTCCTACTTCATTTTTGCCTTTCGTTCTGTCTCATTTTGTCACTGAAATGTTCCCAGTCTGCATTTATTAAAAATAGTCAAGGTGACCCTAACTCATTTATTTAGTATCTAAAACATCCAGCAACTCCAGATGTTCCATTCCAAATACATCCAATTTATTTTCATTTCAATTTTAGCCAGACACCAGATCCTCTAGGACAGATAAGTAGAAAAAAATGCAACCTGCTGAGCAAAGCTGCGGTACTCAAAAAAGCTGCTCTATGCAAAGTGTGATGGACTTCATATTAGAAACTACTTTGGTTGACACATATGTAGTAGAAGGGAAAAAAGGATTAATAAAAAACATATTGAATTAGCTACAAGACTGGAACATAACAATTAATTAGGCCAGAAAAATGTAATTCCTGATAGTATGCAACACGCGTGTAATCTTAACATTCGGCCATATAGCCATGAAGAGGAACTGACCTGTTAACCTAGGTGTTTAAACATGTAGCAGAACATTGGCAAGTTACTGAAATACTTGTCTGTCTTCCTGCTAAACCATCCCGCCAACTCCAATTTCAGTATACATTCTTTCAGACATGATTATTTTAGAGCAAAAGCGAAACCCATCCTTTTTGTTCTCTGCTCTGGTAATACCTTGCAGCTCTACTTCTCACATGTAAAAACTTAGACCTTTTTCAAAAGTGCCTTCTCTATGATGCACAGACACATCCCATTGAACTCTAGATTATAATAGTTTTAATAATATAAAATGCATACTTTATTGGAGTTGGCATTCTGCTGCACGATCTAGCTTTTCCAAACAGAGAACTCTAACACTGGGCTAAAAATTACATTTTAAGCATCAAAGTAACTTGATGAGGATGGGAAAGAGGGAAAAAAAAAAAATATATATATATATATTCATGCAAACTTTGCTGGGGAGTTGTTGTGCCGCAGAAGGTAAACCATAACCTGACTTTTAGCAGGAGTACAGCAGGAAGCAGAGGGCAGAGGCACAGCCACTCTTCCACATACCGCTTTGTAGCAATGTGGCTGGAAAGCAGAAGCCAGCCAGACCACCGTAAGAGTGGTGTGCCAGCCCCCCTTTCACCACTGCTCCTTACCAGAGCATGCAGTGGATACTCACA
>NW_008824986.1:3774053-3795938 GCF_000699105.1 Pygoscelis adeliae | reverse complement strand
CTTTTCCCCCGGCCCTCCCTCCCCGCCCCCGGGGGGGGGTGGGGGGGGGGGGGGGGGGGGGTATTCTTGAACATTTATATAGTCTGGATTCCTTCAGGTTTTATGTATTAGCAAAAGACATCTGCTAAAATATTTAACAATTTCTGACTGAAAATCAGTACTGTTTCGTGGCAACTTTTATGTCTCTCAACATTTACTGAATCGCTTGTTAGTTTTTCTGCCTGTTGCACAAGCAGGCAGTGGAGTAGAGGAATGCTTTTTTTAGGGAAGCCCAGTTTCAAGATCCTCTTCCGTCTGCTTCAGAGCAGTTTGCATTACTCCTCACTGTGAACCAGGAACCTGAACCTCTCCCTCCTACTTCCTGCATCAGCAGCAAAACCATGCTCCAGTGGGGAAAGAGACCACTTGACCAAACAACCTCCCCGTGAAGGTTTCCATGAGACTTCTCTGTGTTTTAGAAACAGTTTATTTTGCCAAGAAGTGCATTTCTGTGGCTACCTCAACCATCTAACAGTGGCTGATAGTCTAATCCAGTTTGGTTTACTAATTTAAATGGACTTCTCAGTTAGAAACAAAAGCTATTTCTACCTCTACCATATTATTAAAGCTGACTGGGGGGGAAAAAAAAACCCTTGTGTTAGAACAATGAGTATTATTCTCCACAGCACAAAGTACCGAATTCTAGAGGGTATCAGCCATCAACTCTGAAGTCTGTACAGTCTTCAGTGAAGGGCAGCATTTAATCCAGAGAAAACAGATTTTTTTATACCAAGTTTTGCAAAAGGATTTCCCATGGGTAGTCTGTTTTGACAACAGTTACCACATTGGGACATCCGAAATTACTATAGTTTTTCCCACACTAAAAGTGGAGCCTAGAGGACCATTAATTTCAGAAGCATTCATGTTTGTTAATTAAGTGCTCAAATTCTCATATTTACAAAGAAAAGGGGTGAAATGGGACCAATCAAAACTTAGTAAACTAAGCATTAGGTTTATCTTTAAAAATAATATTATCCATAAAATAAAACATATAAAATATGTTTTCTTCTAGGTACCACCAAGTTATAGTAAATGTTAACTTTTTAATGCTTTAAATAAGAAAAAACTATGCAGAAATCCTTGCACTTATTAAAATAAAAGGCTATTATGTTATAGTGACAGTTTAGCTAGCTAAAACTCATGTATGTGAATGAGTGACTTCCCCCCCCCCCAACAGATTAAGAAAAAAAAGATAGGTTATATTGAAGAGCATTAAGTATGATTAGATGCTTCTCAGAAAAGCATGCTTGGAAAAGGATCTGTTCCTATACTAAGAACTGAACTAACACAGGTCTGGGAAGAAGTAACCAGATTAATTTTTTTTGCACATACTGTATAAATAAGCTTACCATGTAAACATATTTGTATGATAAGCAATTAGAAAGAAACTAACTTCTGCCTCAGATTATTTTCCTTAACTGTAGGTTATTAGCTTTCTTACTCTTAACAGAAGTGATTTAAAACAATTGTGGTACATCAGCAAGAGTCTGTCCATGAAATTCATCTATTTACATTAGAGTTGCTCATAACATAAAAGCAGCAGAAGCCGCTGACTGATGTAGCCGAGGTATTTACGCTTCCTTAGAGCCAGACTGAAGGAACTGCAGTCATGCCTGCGTGAGTCTGCTAGTTTGGTGCTGGACTGTAATGAGGAACAAAACCCCACGCTTGGCCCTGTGCAGCACTGGGAACGCAAACTGCATGCCCGCAAGAGATCCATGCCAGGTGTGCTCATGAGGAGCACCCACTGCGCTCCCACCGCCACTGGGAGCTCCCGCCTGGAAGATTAGACAACAGCAGTCCAGAGAAAAGGCCCAGATTTTGCACGGTGAGGGCATCGCACCCTGCCCATCTGCCATGCTGCTCCACATCATTTGCTCCAGTAGGCATAGCTTGCATTATAGCCAGGCTCTGATGCTGTGGCTTATCACTGTAGGGTCACAAGCTGTTCTAGGTTCCTAAAACTGCCTTTACTAAGTGCTTCTCTCCTACAGAAGCAGAGGCAGTGTCACAGGGCCCTTACGTTAAACATACCAGCAGCACTCCTCTGTTTGCAAGTAGCAAAAATTCACATCCTTTCTACTGGCACACTTTTGATGTGAGGAAATCTTAACCTTATCGCAAAGGCCAGGAAGTCCTGGGCTAGGCTGGTAAGCAACTGCACACTTCTTTTTCCTACAAGAAGTCTTCTGTTGGACTGGTGCTGGCAAAGCTCCCTGAGAAGTCATGTGTTTTGGCATTTACTCTTTTATTGCAGTATATGGTTCCTCTTCTAACTTCCCAATCTCCTGCTTCTGCTTCTCTGAAGCAAGCAGATGTCCCTATATTTGTTACATTCACACCACGTTTCAGGACTTAATTTCCAAATGTGAGGGTTTTTTTTCAGAATTATTAAAGGAAAAAAAAGATTCGGTCTTCCTCAAAACTGCAGGTGTGAGGTAGCAGACCAAAGCACTACCTGCATCCCCCCCTTCATGTTTCTCTAAGTTCAGAGAAACCTCTTCCAGCCCCACAAAGATAATCACCCCAGCTGAGAAACCTCAAACATGAGAAACGCTCTGACTGACAAAAGCAACCTGGGGCGGGGCTGAAAAAAAGCAGCTTTTAATCACAGGTCTCAACATGCAGAGCTGCTATCAAAACATCCACACTACTATCAGAAAACACAAAGCATGCCAGGTGGATGTTTACTTATTGTACATGTGAAATTTTAAGTGCCTCATATAGTTTATGCAGTGCTGATGATCTCAGTGCACACACTGTAGTAGCCTGCAGATTCTCGCATGAATTGCACAGCCCAGCTTCTGGCACAGGAGACAGCTTGGGGCTCACCTGAAGAGCTCTACCTACATGTCTCTGGATTTGCACCTTGTACCCACCTGAGATGATGAAAATTTGTTTTCCTCCACCATAACATATGTAAAACCCTAACCAGTGAAAACATGGTATGTTTGAGCATTTAAATGAAGAGTGTTTAAATGTAGAGGCAGGATTTCGGTGCTCCTAGTGTATTCCTTCAATGCGGGTGCTCAAATTTGTGTGGGGATTGTTGAAGTACAGAAGTAACTGAGGATTGCCTATGTCACGTCTCAGTTTATATCTTATAGCCAAGACTTCAAAATACTGACCTACAACATAAAAGCTTAATCCATATTCCTGTTATTTGAGAACATTCAGGTGGGGAGGGGAAGGCTGAAGACTGCCAACAAGTGCATATGGGAAGATCATAGACTACCATTCCTTGAAGACAGCTTACAAAAAGATTGTACTCAGGAAACTTTGTGGCAGTATCATGTTACTGTACTACTCTGAACTTTTGATTTTTTGCAAAAGTGAAAATTGCTTCCTCGTATCAATTCTCTCAGTACCTGAGATTTCAAGCCCTCTTTTTGGCAAGGCTTTGTCGCAGCTAATGCAGTGATCAGGTTAGTTGGTACTTTCTTCATCTGGCATCTCCACTAATTCTTTTGCTTTTTCTGATGGTTGCAAAGCAGCTGATTGCACGTCTATTAACAGGGACTGATGGCAGGAAGTTGTCTTCAAGTAGCTCCATTTTTCTCTTCAAGGCGCACATAGCAGCATAGGATAATTTTACATTCAAACCAAAGACTCTTTCATACGAAGTGCCCAAGGTTGATGAGGTTCTGTGTGTAGAAGGCCATCAGGGAGCTGATGAAACACTGGTTTTATCTCTGTGCCTCACAGACATGCAAGTGGTAGCCCTCAACACAGGCTGAGATATGACGACTTTGAAGCTAAACCTCAGTAATGGCTTTATTGTTTGGGTTTGTGTTTTTTTTTTTTCCTTGCATATACTAATTCAGGCTAGAAAAGAAAAGTTACCTTGCACTTCCAAAGCCCAAAATAAACCATATCCAAACATAGGGATTACATGGATTTCCTGCCAAAACCATGAAAATCACAAACTGAAAACTACGGATTATTTTGTCTTGCTGTATGGGTTTGTGGTTTTTTCTGGTAAAGTATACTTCTTCACAGAAGATTTGGATGAAACTTATTTGTCAGAAAGCCACTCTCAGATACATGCCATGCTTTGAAGTCTTAGGTAAGAAATACTTTAGGCTGACAAATACCCATGGCCATCCATGGCAGCTAATGCTATGGAATTAAAGCTGGGATGGTCACGAGGGGGCTGGGGAGAGCGATGGGAGTTTACAACCCAGGCGGCTGCTGAAGCAATACTAATCAACTTCTGATGCTAGTAAGGGGAAGGAAAAAAACTGGGAAGGCCAAGAAATTTGACTTTACAGCTTCATTTCTTTGTGCTGTTAACATCGCCTACCCTGTCTTCATCGAGGAGGATGAAATCACTACAGAGAGTTGTTCACTTTATGCCCTCTTGTGCCCCTGCATTAAAGAGAAACTTCCAAGAGGGCAGAAAGACTTGAAAAAGGCATGTCAAAATGGAACAGCATAATTCCCTCTCTGACCACACATACAACTCCCTAAACCACATCAAAGGATGTTACAAGAAAAAAAAAAAAATCAGGAACCTAAAAGGGAAAAAAAGAAATATTTTCTAAAGAATCCAGCCAACAAAATCTTGCCTAAGTGGTATATAATAGCAGAAGGAACTGCTAACTACTGTTATTCCCATCTCTTCCCTCACAAGAATACAAGCAGTGATACTAGGTCAGATGAGGTCACTACCTGGTTTCAGCAGTTCCCACACACACTTTCCCCTCTTCGAAAACGGAAAGGGGCACACAATGATCTAGCAGCTACTGGCAAACGGCGGTTTACAGACTGACTTCCTGAGCCAGAGTCCGCATCCTATTTCATCATCCTCTCCCTGAATCAGCATAACCGCTTGCCATATCCATGTACATTTTTTACCACCGTAGCACAGCATTCGGTGGCAAGGGCAATGTGGCAATAACTTCATTATTCCCTTTGTGGATAAAGTACTTCCTTTTGCTTGTTGTCAACCTGCTGTTCCAATGTTTCACTGGGCATCCATTGGTACTTCAAGGCAATAATTTTCGATGTGCTATCTCAATAGCATTCATTGCCATACAAAAGCCTGGCCCCCACCATCAGCCCTCTTCCAAGCTAGAGAACACAAGCCCGTTTAAGACTCCTGAGAAGTTACTACCTACTCAATATTTTCTTTTGACCCTCTTTACTTTTACAGTTCTACTATACAATCCTTGAAGTAACCAGACTGCATTCACTATGCCAGGTAGACATGCACTGTTAGTTTCTACAGTGACATAATTTGGTTTTGCTTTGTCCTTATTCTTACTCTTTTTCTATTGCTTGCTGCTATTCATCTGATCACTAGACCTAAAACAGAGACAGAAACAGCAAGCCATAGTTAAGGTCAATTAAGGGCATATGACCACTACCTGCTCTTTAGAATGATGCTAAAATGCTTGGTAAACAATCTAAGTGTGCATTTAGACTTAATTATTTTAGAGGGCTAGTGGTATTCCAGTACCAAAATATTTTTTTTTAAAATGCCATCAATGCATTTCTGAATGAAAGAGCTTCACAGAGAGGTTTACATCAAAGTGGAGAGTTTGACAAAGGAATTTCTTCATTTTATGGAATTCCAAGTTCATAAAAATTTGAAATTAGAAATAACGTCATTTTCGATTAACAGCTGATCTATTAGAACATTGTGTTTCCATTAGTACATGCAACTTGTCAACACTTGTATGAAATCAATGTGTGCCTCATTTGGGAGATGGGTACAAGCCAAAATAACAAAACAGTTTAAGTTGACAGTATTACTCTAGGGTCCTGAGACAAGCTTGCATTTATAAAGATCTATATTACTTGAGAAAGAAGGCTGTAGTAACCATTTTAATTCCCTTGTTGCTGTCAGTAGTTAAAAAGATGGCTTAGATGGACACTTTGAATGCATTTATTTTATGCATTTTAAAAAATCTGAAATAATTTTTGCCATACAAAAGCTTTATTTAAATTTACTGTAAAATCTTCATAGTCTTACAGACAAAATATGAGAAGAAAACATTAGCAAGACAAGGCTTATAGGGAGAGAGAGTCAAAAGATATGACTATAAGAAGATAGTAGACCAACTGATGACTTACAATTAAGAAATCTGCAAGCATACAGTATCTTTAGACCATCAGAAATCCATACCTCTTACCAGAGAAAAAGCCATACTTTTTCCAGTTTCATTACTTTATTTCACAAAGTCTTTGTGTGTTGATAAATGTCACCTTCATGTCCTGCACAAACACCAAAACAATATTTTGAATCATTATCTTGGGTGAACTTGAACATGAAAAGACTTCCTGAGGCTGTTCAAAAGGATGTTTGCCGACAAAGCAGCTTGTAAAAATGCAAACTGAGGAGGAAGATACACTGATATTATTTTCAAGATCATACAAAAGACCCCTATACACTTCAGCCAAGGAAGAGAAAAATTTCCTTTACATTTCCTGAACATTTAAAGACACCATTTATAAGGTTCTAGATTGTACGAGTGCATTCTTAATGGCAGCAACACCCCATCAAGCATCTATCAACAAATCCCTTTTTGACAGAAAGGGAGACATAGATATTGTAGTTTATTCTCCAACTATGGCTTTTAGTATAAATAAAAATATTTTTTCTTTTCAGAGTTTAAAAGCATGCTTGAACTCTGTGCTATACTGGCATAAAACAATCAATTGACCTGACTTCCATTTCATCTGAACACACAGCATTATTGATACGAATTTTTATAAAGGAGGAAAACAAGGTATAGCTGTCTTCATAATTAATGCTTTTTAACCAGAAAACTATTTTGGGCATTATAAAGTAGAGCAGAAATTATGTTTGAGGAGTACTAGGAATAAGTCTTATATAACTCTTGACCTAAAGTAAACATTAAAAAAAGTGATGCTTATATTAAAAAGATACTTGATCATTTCTATTTTTATAGCATCAGTGATGGAACAGAAGAACTCAATTCCTGATTAATATTTAATATACCATGTATCAAGATACTATCTGCTCAGCTTTTTTTTTGTGCAACAAAAATATAGTAAAAAATCCATACTCTGAATATTTTTAAAGTATTTAAAGTACTTTTATGCAAAATAACTAAAAGACACTCCAAAGTATTTCACATAACATAGAATTTAATCAACTACATCTTAGCTACAGTTATTAAATTAGATCTCTCATAATGCTCTCTGCCATATTCCACCATGGTGTTTTGTAGAACTCCACAGAAATTTTCATTTTCATCTGTCTCTTACCCATCCTAACTATTAAGTAAACTTTTCAGTTTTTACGAATAAGCATGTTCTGGACAATTCCCAGCACTAGGAGCAGGGTAATGGGCAGAAGGGAGAATAAAGATACCTCATCTGCATTATTTAAAATTTAAAAATACTCAAGAGTTTAAGAATGATGAAAAATGCATAGTGAATCACTAGGCTCCAGATAAGGACCATCTTACACTGTTGACAGAAAAACTGGTGGATCGTCTATCAGTTGGATTTTGAGAGATGACCAAGAAAGAATATTAGGCATAGATACTGTCATCCTTTCATTACATATGCAACTTTACTCTTAACTGAATAAAATTGTAATTAAAAAAAATTCTAAAGTTCAGGAACAGAGGATTGAAAATTTGCACAGGCAACTTAATCCTCCAGCCTCATTCACACATAGGAAAACAAAATGTTTTCCAATTTTTCAATGGCTGACTTTGCAACTTGAATAATGGCTTTAAAAGTATGAGTTGTTTGGTCTGTGATCTCCTAAACTCAAAACAGAAACCGGTATTACAGAAACTCCATCATGTGGAAGTATACTGACCCCACAGAGATCACAAGTCTAATTTGAACTCTTATATTTCACTTACTAACCAAATGAAGTGAATGAAAGAGCAGCAGGCATGGGGGTCCCTGTCTGGAACTACACGTATTCTCTTACTCTAAAATAGTCTCTCTTCTAAAACAAAATGATAGCCTGAGATGAGGATCTTCTTGAGCTTCCAAAACTGAATACCAAGTGTTTCACCGCTCAGAAGCCAAGCAGCTATGTTCCTCCCAGTCACTGACGAACCAGAAACTCTGGCAGGTTGCCACAGAACACAAACCCAGAAGACCTTGCTCAAAACCAACCTACCTCGTCAGATGCCTTTTGAGCTAAGGAGCTTAAAAACCTGTGCTGCAAGGCAACCACAGAAGCTGGAACAGTTTTTAAAACAGAAGACTGTTCAGACCAGTCCCTAGAAGGAGATGAAAGACTATGTAAATGAGTGTCATAATTATTTGGTAGACAAGTTTTGGTATTCAGGATTCACAGGTTTTATTTTTAGTTCTGAAAGGAAATATGCTTTTTTATGGTCAATCCCAGTTGGCCTCTTTCTGCTTTCACCGCTCTTACCACTTCAGCAAAAGAAATTACAGTACTTCTCGCTTCAGCTGCTCATAGGTTCTCCCGTAACGGTTATATGAAACTGGGATGAATTGATACTCACATTGTTATTCACAGAATTGTACAGGAGAGATGGCTGCAACCAGAATTAATGCATAATTAATTTCATACTTATGCTTCCTACAAAATTCTGGCCTTGCATTTAAAGAACTAACTACTCAGCTCAAGCAGTAAGTTTATATACAGTATTAGGGATATATCAGCCAGATTTGGTTTTATATAAAGAAAGTGCAAGTTCTATAGAAATGGAATGGCTAGACCTTGGGCACATCAAGGAAAACTTTCCACCTGCAAATAAGTCCCTCATTATCTAGAAATATGACATACTTATACTATAGGGTTCCCCCCCCTTATAATCAGAAATCTTTTTCAAGTAATCACACTTTCTTTTTTTTATTTTAAATCATTTTCTCACAACCAAACAAATAGAGGTTTGCGCTAGAGACGCATGTCACCCTGTAGACTAATGATCACTGAAGAAGGCACCACCATGACTCACCGTACCCTCAAATAACCTCCAGACTGTTCCGACAAGAGCTGCAGCAGAACACGCTGGCTGCTGACTCAAACAGATGCAATACACACGGCCTCATTCCCTCGCAGAGTGCAGTGCCTTCTCTGTGCCATTAAGTATGATTCATACACAGCACATTGCCAAAAATCAAAAGAACAGATCAACATTAGCAGACAGTAAATTCTAAGTCTGCTCTTCTTTGAATATTACATGCAAATAACCTCTAGTATAATTCTGCATATAGCAACTTGCCTTTCAACCTCAATAAGGATGTTACAAATTTACCACCTTCAGTAAAAACACACATCCTTTTTGACCCAAAAAAACCATCAGAGATGCCTGATACCAAAGTAAAGTAAATAGATACCAGTATTTTGCATCAACTGTTTGTTACTAGCAGGCTGTGGTGAAAGCACTGACATCAAAAATCATTAAAACCACATCCAAAAAACACCTTCATATTTCATAGAATCTAACATTCATCTTGACCCCTCAGAAAAGGAGCCAGTGCCTTTGGTAGAAAGAAGGACGTGTGACAGAAGAGCTTTTGAGCAATGCTGTCAAACAGCATGGCATGAAGCAGTTCCTGTCTTGACAAGAAAGTCAGAGACAGACAGACTTGGCTAATAATCCCATCCTTTTCAAGCAGACAGGATGTGGTTCTACAATAAAGAGACACTATCGACTCCATTAACCTATAGTGCTGGAAACAAGTCATGAAAAATGTATTAATTTCCACTGCTCGTTACCACCCTCAAAATAGCTGCTACATGCTTACCTATCACTTGCAGTATTTTTCAAGAGAATACTCTCATCCAGAGAGAGCAGCATTTCCTAATATTTTCTTTCTTAAAGAAAGAACAAACCCATGAGTTAAACACAGTATTTTTATCTGTTCATATTTTTATATATAATGACTTAGTCCCTTCCTATGGTATACTGCAGACTCTCAAACTAGAAGAATCGATCTTGCTGCTTAGAATTTAAAGGTTTCACTAGCAAGGAGTTTAACTTTCAGTTTTCAGTGATATAAGTTGTGGTGGTTTTTTTCTGGTAAATCAATAAATGACTGAGACAGAAAATATATTTTGAGATTGGTATTAATAGGGAGATCAGCAAATATATATATTATATATATAATATATATAAAAATATATCAGCCACATTTTACGTGGCTACAATTTTCTCCAGTGAAACTTGAGATCTGTATCATAATTCGTGAATATAAATTTAGAACTCATTTTTTCCCCAAAAAAGTTATCACTAAAGGATGATGTCAACTGTATGACCAATACATATAGGTCTTTAGCACTCCATGGCTTGATAAACAGAAATACCCATTTATTTACGTATCTATCTGTATATCTCTATTTTTTTTAATCCCTTTCCCCAACTTGTCCTCCATAAATTCAAGATGTGGTAAGTCATCATGCTGTTTTGGTATTTAGCTTACAGAGCCCTTTCCTGCCTCTTTCTGTTTTTACAATGAGTAAGAACTTTGTCAAATTAAGACAGACTATACACTGTAATAAATATCAATTTACAATGTTTTTGCCATTGAAAACACATAGAGAAACTGTCAATATGTAGGAAAAATACCTTCCAAAAAAATATTAACCTTTATAATATATTTCTGAGAGTATACTCATTGAGTAACTTATTCCCCTCCCATCCAAATAATGGTCCTCCCTCTGTCGAACTGAAGATGAACAAGAGGCTTAAACATCGTGATCAGCGTCACAGGAGCGTGATGGGCTTTGTGGTAATATTCAAGCTCTTAGAAGTTCCAGTGAATGCTCCTCCCAGAGATGTAGTTCATTCCTGTGACATGTCAGAGCATAGCACATTGGAGATTGCACCACCAGCCCCGAATGGGATTTTGTAAGGAGTCAGCTCCCATCCTGGGATACCTGAAAGCATGACAGAATAGTCACCCATGACTCACAGCAAGCAACAGTCTCTGCCGGCCTCTCCAGCTGCGTAGGGACAGGGCTATAGATAGGAGAGTTGTTCAAAGCAGCCACAACCCAGTTGCTTTTGCTGAAGGCCCTCCAGCAGCTTTGTTACCAGCCAGACAGCAAAGCTGCAACAAAGGCATATCAGACACGGGAAAGGCCTGCATTTTAGCCATGGAGATTGCACCCTTGTCAGGTGACTGAACACAAGCTGTCTCATGTAAATGTGCGCTTCATCGCTTTAGTGAAGCATCTTCTGGAGGCAGCTGCATACTGTGTGTCCTGTGAACTACTGTGACCGACCACATACAGGCAATATTGGGACATGGCATTCAACTTCAAAGAGAGCTGTGGAGAGCAATCCAACAACTGAAATGTCCTGTCCTCTGAGGATAAGAAGGCTACCTGAAGGAGATACTCGTCATTAACACTCCCGTACATTTCCCCACAGGAAATGCAAAGCTCTCATTCTACTGTCCCTGGACTGACTCACATGGAAAGCACAGCTACAGGAGGGGCACACACGAAAACACAGTTTAACAGCACAAGAGGGGACTGAGGATCTAGGACACTGAATACATACCAAATGGCTCTCAGGAATTGTAAAGGGAGTAAGAGAGAAGGAACAAATGGCACATTGACATGTTGTGTCTATGTTTGTAATTTCTGCCTTTTTTTTTTTTTTGGTCTAGGCTATTATGGTTTCGAGTTTCTTTACAAAATTAAGGTTACTGAAGCTGAGTTCTCAGCAGACTGTGGAACCAGAGTTCCCACAAGGAGAGCGCTTCGAGAAGGGAGATTTGAAGCTAGTGAGAAACCTTTAAGGAGAAGAGGTTTTAAGAAGCACTGTTTTTAAGACAAAGCTCTAGCAATCAGGAGGTGGCAGGGGACGAAGTGTCTGTACTCTAAGCCCTCTACCTGACCTCAAAGAGCATGTTCTACACACTGCCCTGGCAAACCACACTATGGGCACAGGATTCAAAAGCATGGTCCGGAGGACCTTTTATCTGTTATGGCCACAGAAGAAACTCATCACAAGATTGTTATAAGATTGTTATATACATCTGTGAATTTCCTCAGAAATCTGGTTAGCCTCTTCTAAAACCGCTTAAGACGACGTTGTGCAGCTCACTGCTCAGTTCCTAAAGGGTTAGAGAAAGCTCTTCATTCCCAGTATTTCCTGTATTACATGGAGAACATCTCCAGTCTGGCCGAGATGATGTCCCTACAGTCAGTCTTGTGAAACGGATCCTTGCACAAGACCTGGCAAAATGAGGAAGAGAACTGGGGATGAAGAGGATAATGGAGCTGAACAGTGTATCCCTTCAGCATCATGTGTGTCTGAAGTGAGGAATTTGTAGGCATCACAGAGAAGACATCGGTGGTTCCTCAAACCTAGATTATATTGTGAAGGATTTGTGAAACAATAACATTGCTCTGTCTGTGACCATCACCCCAGTTCCTTAGTCTTTTTTACGCAGGAGTGGGGGGTTTCCTGCTTTCAGTTTTTCTTCTGAGAGCTCTGATGAAAGCTGTACAAGTACATCACTAGTAATCTGGGACTCTATACAAACAAACATACTCCTTTCAGTAGCCACTCTTCTATTCAACACCCCACCTGGAATCAAGGCAAGGGATTCTCTCCCATCCTTTCCTCCGAGAATGGCAAAAATGACAGCATGAAAACATCACCACAAAGGAGCAAAAGGAAAAACCCACTGGACTCCATCCTATTCTGATCTGCAATCTTCTGCGGCAGCAGTAATCCTCCTTTCAAAGGTAAACGAAGACAACAGCTACCACCAGATATTCTATGATTCTATTTATCTCAGCAAGTAGTATCTATGTGCTCTGGTGAAAGAGCAGAATCATTTGAACCACCTTCAGTTTCTTCTTGCAAAGAAGAGAACAGGGAGAACAAAGACTCCCCCTTTTGACACCAGTGAGCTCCTGCAACAGTTGTCTGAATTTGGAAGATGACAACCTTATATTCTGGCAGTCAGTTGCCTGAAAAAGCTATGTTTTAGTGTATACCTCATTCTGGCTACAGGTAGGAAAAGAGTGAACAAGCAACTGCTGGAGACTGAGTCTTACGTGCGAACAAATTCAATCTAGACAAACAAAAGCTGACACTGAAACAGGAGAAAAACAATCAAAACAACCAGAAGAAATGGTAAACAGCACAACTACACTGTCATGTTTGCTTTCTTTCCCAGTTCCCTTCACACCCAAGTTTTTTTTGTTCTTTGCTGATGAATTCCCAATTCCCTTTTTTCCCTGCCAGCAGCCTCCATCCCAACACAAGCCCCTCAGACAGCTCTAGAAGCACCAACATTGCTTGCACTGTTATCAAACAGCAGCAGAAACCAGGCACCAGTCATAGCTTGGAACCAAATACCGTTCAAGTAGACAACTCCACTGCTTTCACACCTATCCTGTTACTGATGGTATCTCCTTTCAAACAGTGAGATACAACCTCCTATCTCAAAACAAGCAGCACATCCTGGAGGCAAAGGAAGAAGTGACTGAATCCTCCTTTCTCAGTTCAGCAGCAATCCCAGTAGACAAAAGAGGAATTATAGAATAACTTATAGCCAAATTTTTGCATGACTGCTAAAATCTTATCAAAATTGGAAATCAGACAAAATGAGGGGGAAAAAAGTCTTCTTTACTATTTCTATGCCTAGGGATCAAGAAATCGCAACTGAACTCACCTCCTGCCACAACACTACTCAAGAGAATGACTTCTCAGTAATAAAATTATATTTCCAGCCTTCAAGGTTGCAAGCTGATCTTAGACCTATTAACAGGTTGCAAATCATTGCTTGCATGAGTCTGGAGAAATGACTCAGATCTGTAAACTGCCCTGTTAATCTCAAAGCAGAGCACTACCAAGTCCATGACCATGTGGTGGAAGCACTGGCCTTCCTCCACATACAGCATAAAGATGACATTTTTGCTAATGCATTTCATCACTTGTCGCAGTCAGGAACTATGTTATTTCCCCCACTCTACAACTCCTCCCCCTTGCAAGCTCGTCCCTCAGAGGGTGACTAACCTGCAAGACAGTTCAATGAGCAGTAAAATGTAAAGAACAAAGAACACAGGCTTTGTCTGTGAAGAGACAGAAATATGGTCTGGTGAACCTATCAAAGCCACTGAGGAAGGGGGAAGGTGGGGGGAGACTCAGTGAAGGTGGATCCAAGCTACAGTTTCTGCCACAGGACACCCAAAACACTGTATTTAAAAAAAAAAATCTGTGCAGAACAAATGGCTTTAAGAGCATGATAAAACCACTGGCCAAGAATTACAACAGTTAAAAACCATACAGGATTGAAAATCATTTTACATATGGATTCTTTTAACTTCTTATTCCCACTACTCTGATGGGAAGGCTGTTTGAAGACAACATTGCTTTTAAAAAAAAAACCTGACTAGCCTTACTTATTACACTTAATTTGTGGGTAGTTCATACCCACATTCTCATGTCTACCTTGGAAATGGAAAATAAGCCTCAGTTTGATAAATTAACATTACTGTTTTTACCTGCATACATGGTTACCAATATTCTTTGGCTCCTCACAGTTTTGAATCATGGTTGAAAACAGAATTTCAAGAGAGAAGCAGGTATCTGCTTTGGCCTAATGGCTTATTTTCCATACGAAATTTGATATAAACAGTTACTGGGTTTTCTCCATTTACTTTTTATAGTCAAAACTATTGCTGGCCAACATAACAACAGTATTCAGAATTTATTGTGTTTTATAAATCTTGCAATGACTTTCCTGATATCTCCCATCTTCATCTCTCACTTATGAAAATAAACAGATCTTTTAGTTCATTTCAAAGACAAACTCTAAAGGCAACCAGCAAAAATCTGGATTACATTAGTCGAAAGAACTATACTGAAACTGTATTGAGAAAGCAAACTGCAGCTAGTGCTTTAAACTCACAAGGTATATGCTAAGACCCTGGTTAAAACCAGTGAAAAAGGTCCATATATGTTAAAGAAAAACATTTCCCCAACAGAAAGTAACTAGCTATTGACTACCTTTCATAGTCTCACTGTGCCAAAAACATCCATAGCTAAGTAATAGACCTGTACTTTCTTTATACAATTAAATTACTTAGATATAAAAAAACCCAACAAAACCAAAACAAAACATCAGTGCCACAGTGTAAATACGTATACTAAAGCATATGTTAAAATACCATTAATATATAAAAGGAAGTGTTTAGAATCCTGTAAAACCAGGGAAGCAGCCAGTCTGTCTTCCCTACTATCCAAAATTTGCTTAAAATAACACAAACAGAAAGACCTGGGGCAGGCAGGCAGGCACAGAATGACTTACAGTTTTCTAGTTCTCTTGGTAGGTAAGTTGTCATACACTATCTTACCAAAAGGCAGGCAGATACAGGACCAGTCAAATGACATCCAACAGCATTAACCTCCCCTGCCTGGACGTGTCGAACAGTTGCCCTTCCTGCTTTCATTTGTACTTTGTACATGCATTTGTAACATTTAAGGAAATGACATTGGTCATTTTGCCACTTTGAAAGGAAGCTTAGGTTAGATATTCAGAGGAGGGTTTAAGAGGCCCAGTAAAAGCTACAGTGGTTATTCTAATAAATAATCTAGTATACAATCTTATGTGTGCCAATAATGTCATTTGTATTGAAGGAACTCCAAGTACGTCTATCATTAAATTATGCAATTGCAGCAGCCAAAGATGTCGAAATCGACATTCTATGGCAGTGGCAGTAATTTCAGAGCTGTGTGCCAGAAGATGATTAATCACAGTTCACTGGGTATTTTGATAGTAACACAGGAAAATAGCTTGTCATAGAAAAACCATATGATCAATTAAGAATGCCATCAAGCCCCTCATAGGCATAGCCTTCTAGTAGTATGAACACCACAGCACTTATATATGCACATTAACTGCCAAGACATAGGTTATATATATAAAGGACAGATGATCAGAACTGTTAATAAGAGAGCATATGGAAAACTGCATAAATTCTTCCTTAAGAAAAGCTCATCTGAGATTGCGTTTCCTTTAGATGTGCATAAATTGCTGCACGTTCAGACAGACAGCAGAGCTGCATTTCTACCTGACCACATTTTGGAAGGGGGAAGAAAATAAGTGAAGAGTCACAGCAGGTTCTCTATATACCACAAATCCTGGTCAGGCTTATAAAAATCATCTGCAATCGCTTCACCTGCAAATCAAGTCAAACACATTATTCTGCTAGGACTGCACCAGTCTTGACTAATCAGATACTGCTGCTGTCTGCAGCTACCTTCACGAGCAAACTTGATGGCGCTCAGTGGAGGTTCATACAATTCTGTCTGTCTAGGTGATACCTGACAGAAGTCAGTTTGCTACAAACTAGTTCTGATGCAATCTCAAACCTGTAACCGCTTTTTTTCCACAGGACAGAAGCTAGTATCTTACTAGAAATAGGAAAACATCCATAAAGGCCTAAGTACTTAATAAACAAATGCACATAGTGATTCTATTTTAGTTTTACGTTATTTCCAATATGACAAAGTTCCAAAAGACTTCTCTGACTTAATTCCCCTACAATCGTCAATAAACCACCCCAAATATTTCCTCATTCTCCCCATATGAATTAATTGCACCATGAGTCTTAGAAGACGACTGTGCACAAATACCTATCACTCTACTTGCCAATAAAGGATCAATAGCAAATTCTTTACCAGCTCTCAAACTACCTCGTAAATGCTTCTTACCCAAAAAGTAAAACAGTATCAATTAGGTCTGTCCTAAGTAATCTACAGAAGGAGACACTCTGAAAGCTGGAGGTGCTGCCCAGTCTTCAGGATTAAAACAATTAGCATCTTGCCTCAAACTTTAGTAAGGACCTGATCCCGGCAAACTTGTAGCAGCAGTTTACAGAGGTGTCAAGACCTCTTCACGTACACTACAATCATGCACAATCCACCGGGAATGTGTTCTGGGGTATCTTCAAACTAGCCTTTCTGTAAGCTACAAAGATATATCCTGGCATTTCTGTAGTACTTTAGATAATCATGATATGAAAAAGAAGTTGGCTTTAAATTTAAAAGCAATAAAAAAGTTTTATGAATCATTTAGAATACTTAAAGTACTATGAGTACTGAAAGCATTGTAATTTAGAATAGTAAAAGTACTATAAGCAATACCATACCTCGATAAATAGAAATACTGGAACCAAAACCAACAGGCTTTAGCTTGGTAACAGAGCCTCACTAGAACACTGATTAGAACAAATACAGCCTATTCCAGACAAATACACCTAAATACATAGGAACATTGTCCTCTAAAAAGCTAGTTATACTCTTAAATGCAAAGTTAATGTAAAAATTTCTATAAAGCACATAAATGGATTTTGGCTGTATTTATATTAATATATAGCTTTATTATCATACTTTCAAAATAGCTAAGTTCATCAACCAACGATAAGAAGTACTATTTGGCTCATTTCAGGATTCAGCTAAATGTTTCAGTGATTCCAAAGGCACCCATTCAGTCAGCCCTATATATGAGTATTTTATTCCTATTGTGATAGGGTTAATATAGTTTGTAGCAATTCAGTATATGCATTTAAAATCTCAGCAAAGCCCTTCAATGAAATATATAAGAATTTTTCAAAGCCATCTGAAACTAAAGCCATGAACAGAAATATAATTCTGCATCCTTTATTAAAAGAAATGAGGTACTTACCCAACGTCTTAGATTCAAAATTGATGAGAAATTTCAAATTAAAATACTTGATCAAGAGTTTTTCAGAATGATGCATTATACATAAGAATAGTTCATTTTTTCTTAAACAGTTCTGTTCAAAAATTGAATATTGAGAGGTTTCACGTAAATTTCTAACAACTGCTTAACTAATGGACCAAGTCTTTTCCATAAAGCAATCAAAATGGAGCACAAAAGCAGCTAAAAGATTAAAAAGCTTAATAAAATACTTTTTTCTACCCATGACTGGTGTAGACCATATGACAGTCAGTAGACAAAAAATAAACATGGTATCATTAATTGTGTTAATAATTCACCTATCTGTAAATAAGAAGTCAGACTTACTCAGGGTTAGATGAGGTCAGCCATATTTATCTAGTAACATATTAATTACTGCTAAAGGATATTATTTTCAAACAAAGACCCATTCCTTAATCAATAGTAGACTATTTTGATTGCTTACAAAGTCAGTCTAATTAATATTTTTCTGAAATTGTTTTGGTTCCTAAAGATTTTATATAGCCCTAAATTTACAGTTCTTAACATTGATTCACTTTCCGCTATTAAAGATATTCTATGTAATAATGCTTTAAACATGCAATGCACACTAAATAAGATAAAATATCTTAAAGAATTACCAATAACTATTGTTGAAGTAACCTCAAGTTTTACTGCAAGGAAGAGCAGATAAGATAGGAAAAACACCCCAAACATAAAACCAAGTTTCACCGTATGTTCTTCCCCCATTTATGTGAATATTCCATGCAGCAGAGGGTAGAAAAGCAGAAGTGTTGTAAAACCACAGATATGACAAAGTGGTTGTTTCTCAATACCTGATGAATTTCAAAAAATTAAACGGTTTCAGTGTTGTTCATCATTTGTTTAAGACTGACATCATCCTAACAGGACACACATTGTGAAGAGAAACACACGTCTTCAGTTCTCAGTTCAAGTTTTTGCTTTTTCTTTTAAGAAGTCATTGAAAGCGTATTTGCCACTTCTAGCCCTTGACTCAACTTCCTGATTTGGCCAGCAGCTGGAAGGACGTTAATGTGAGGGGGTACAAGAAAGGAAGTGGTAAAACAATATGCTCCCAGCCCTGGCCTCTGCGTGCTCACAGAGAGAATGGATTTTGAACCCATTGCAGACAATTGGATGTGGCATGTAAAATAAAAACTGTACTTTTTTTTCTTTTATTTAAAAAAAGAAAAAAGAGAAGAAAACTGCTCAGCAGAAGAAACAAACCTGTGCCTTCAGCAGCTTCCTCCTCTATCCTTTTCTCCCCATCAATATGCCCTCAGAATTCCAATTAGCCTGTGGTTACTGCCTAACCACATCTTAATTCTCATCATGAGTGGCAGGACCTGGAGCCAACCAACATTTCCACTCCTCCTGCCCAGCTGGGGCACATGCAGAGCCACCAAATCTGAGAGGGGCTTCAGAAACACTGATGAAATCCATGTCAACATAAATGCTGCAACATATATTTCAGAAAGTAACACGTGTTCCCATACAAACACGCACCTGAAAGGAACTGGCAAGTACTTCAGGAGATTGCTGTGATAACAGTGAAGCCAGGAATAGAGGACATACTGGTTTTCCTACTTAAGAGTTTGTTTTTCAGAAAATAAGAATGATGGTCCCTGTCAAAAAATGAAGATAGCGGAAATCTTAGGACACTAAAGATAAAATACAGATTCTATCCCAGCTAGCCTCCTCATGCAGGTTAAATACCTGAAGCTGACAGGCTGTTCCTGAACTTTTCCTATGTTCAGTTTTCTCTTTAGAAGTTAAAATAAATTTAAAAAGTAAACTTATTAGATGTACAACATCAAATCATTACTAGAACAATTTAAGCAGTATATGAGGTTGCTGTGGAAATTTGACTTTTCATGGTCCTCAAGAAACTGCCATATATGAAAACAGATTGCTCATCATAAATGTATCATGCAGAGCCCATTTATAATGCTTTAGCACCTATGACAAAGAAGAAAAAATAAAAGACAACCTTTTGCTCCAAGTACTCGATTTAGTCTGTTCTAGTGTAACTAAAGGCCTGCCACATCTGCCAGCAGAAGTTTGTTAACGGTAGCTAGCTACCGAGATCTCATTTCAAAATCTTTTCCAAATGCAGAGCCCTGAGAGCACAGAATGAGGTAAAAATATATAATAAAACAGAAGTGATCAATACTATTCAAGTACAGACAATGCATAATAGTAATAAACAATAGCACTTCATTCTCACATATATCCCTGCTTAGTTCACAAGAGCTTAGTGTAAACTATAACAGAATATTTTTGTGTAATGGTGGGGGGAACGTGAGTGTGTGTATAACGCCCTAGGGGATAGAGCTTGCAGATCTAACCGAAATTGGGAGGGTTTTAAGCCAAAGTACCAAAAAGGGGAGGTAGTAGCACTGTCCCTTTCAGCATCAGTGAGACATTGGTTAAATTCAGTGTGAAACCACATCCTTAACAGATTGAGCTGAAAGGAAGTTAGGGGTTTTTTTTGTTTTTAACCTGTTTGCAAAGCAGAAGCACTTTAAAAATTACTACCATAGCACTAATGAGCTCCAGTTCTGGGCTGCAGAGGTGAGATAATTTTTTTTTTTTCCCCAGGCTCTGTCAAAAATCACATAAAGGAGACAACCTTTTTCTCCCAACAGCCTAACCAGCAACACGAGTTAACACATTCACCCCACGAGGTGAAGAAACTATCCTTTTTTCAATTCAATTTCCTTGTTATCCCAAATATTAACATCCTTTTCCACACCACACGGGCTCAAAGGACTAAAAAGTCTTCCTCTGTGCCTTCTCCCCAGCTGATGTTGTCAATTCTCTCTTTGAATCTAGCAGCACAAGACCCCCACCATCACTTATCCTGCTTATTCAAAATTGTGAAAGATCACACCCAGTGACAAGACCTGCTGTTACTGCTGTAAGAAGTAGTAAAGCACTAGAAGAAATTCTCAGAAATCAAGAGAATATTGTTCCGTGGGCACCGGTTCTGTGGTAGACTGGGAAGCTAAAATACCACAATGCAATTGTGACATAACAAAAATGCTCTGTGGAGTCAATCCATAGAAAAGGAGACCTTAGAAGCAACAGCTGCCTTGTTCATATGCCAATAAACAAAATTCAGGTGGAGCTGAAGTATATGCTTTCCTAGTACCATCAAAAAAAGCTTCCCTCAGATTCTCAGTACTTTGCAAAATGCAGAACTTCTACCCTAACCTAGCAAAACACAGTGTTTGGCCCTGACTGCAACATCCAGACATTGATTTCACCTGAAGATCCTATGTCTCAGCTGTAGGAGAACAGACTCTATTCACACAAGGCCATATGTATCCAAACAGTAACGTGTAAACTACTGAAATACTTTTTCAGAAAAGGTGCTTCACATTTTGGGTGGGTTCTCCACGCTGCCAAACATTTAAGGTAGATATTGAGACCTCATCACAGGATTCACGATGAAACCCAAAAGAAGCTGCTGGAATTCTGGGAAAGGAGAACAAGAAACTCATAAAACTCTAATTAAGCCTTCCATAACTCATCTTACTCAAGTCAGCATGAAGAGAGCAGTGCTTCAGTATTGCACAGCTGACAAGTCATTAATGCACAGAAGCAACAGTGGAGATTTTAACAGTGGGTGGCTTTCGAAATTAGCTGCCAAGGGGATTTGACAGGTGTAAAGCCCAGCTGCTCCTCCCCACCACTGCAAGAAAAACACCGAGCAGTTGCTTGTGGATGGAAGTCTTCTGACACAGCTTTCCTCATTCTGGACAGCCACCGTTCGGATGGAGGACAAGTACCACACTGACATCCTTCCCTCACGTACAGCCTCTCAACAGGTATAGGTCAGGAGATTTTTTTTTTTAATGTTTTTAATATATAGAGAAAAATATTATATTTGTGTGTATATCTCTATATACACACACATCTGTAAAATGTATATATTTATAATGTAAGTCATAATTTATATAAAAAGCAACAAATAGACTGTGAGTGACCAGACTGATGGAGATACACGAAAGGCACTGCAGGCATTCAGTCATTCTTCCAAAGCCCAAGCTCTGGAAGTTGAATTTCCAAAATACTGTGCTGAAATAACCAACTGCATCCACATGCCTACATTCTGCTCACCACTGTATCTCCAAAGTTAAGCTGATCCTTCTAGTTCATTGAAGAAGTTCAGACAATCTA
>NW_008824986.1:3758593-3773974 GCF_000699105.1 Pygoscelis adeliae | reverse complement strand
GAATCAGAGTTAGGACTTGCCAGTCAATTCCAGAGGACCCAGCCTAGCTCTTTGCTTTTATACCTGATGAAGCTGTGGAGTAGGTCAACACTGAAGCTGGAAGTGTGAATGCAGTTCAGATACACCTACACTAACTTCAATCTAGTTGACTAGGGTATCAACAGGAGTATAACCATATACTGAACCAATATAGGTTTCAGCACTAGTTATAAAATCAATATACAAGCAGTTATCCTGTGCTGAGCTCCCTGCAACTGTGGCTGCTCTGCTTCAACTGCTTAGCTTGAATATGGAACCTTGAGAAACTTTATGTCTGTCTTTTACAGAAAAACATACAAATTACCACCAGCATTTCATTGCTATCTGTATTTTGAACAGGTGCGAGTGACAGAGGCACACTCAATTGGGAGTACTGCTTTGTGTTGCAGCTGAAGAACACTAAACAATATCTAGTTAATTTGCATAACGCTTGGAGAACAAGGAGAAGTGCTTTACCAGCAGGAAAGAACCTGAAGTAGAGGGACTTCCAGGATGCTGTGACATAATAAAACAGCTTTCTCTAGAGGAGCTGCCAAAATGGCAACTCTCAGGCCCATATGATCAAAATGACTTGTTCTTATTGTTATTTTAAGGCTAAAGTCTAGAAAATACTCTATTTTGTTTGGAATTCATAGAATCACAGAATAGTTTGGGTTGGAAGGGACCTCTAAAGGTCATCTAGTCCAACCCCCCTGCTGTGGGCAGGGACATCCTCAACTAGATCAGGTTGCTCAAGAGCCCTGTCCAACCTGACCTGGAATGTTTCCAGGGATGGGGCATCCACCACCCCTCCGGGCAACCTGTTACAGTGTTTCACCACCCTCAGCGAATTCTAGTATTCCTGTAAATGAATTTGACATTAAAAACAATTCTTAGCATAGCACTTAATTACAAAAAATACTTTATGTATTTTATATATGGAAGCATGCTTTTACAAAACTAAATCCTTTCAAATAAAAAGGGTCTCCATTGCTTAGATGTGCAAGTTTAACAAGAAGAAAGTAAAAAACAAAAAATTAAGTACAGGCTTGCCATTAGCCAACACCTTGAGACAAAAAACTTTGGAACAAACAATGCAGTGAAGTGCACAGAAAGTATCAGGGCCACATACAAGTCAGCACTGCAGTGAGGCTTTCCACTCCATCACTTATTTCCAGAGTGGGAAGCCACAGGGCAACACCCATATTTCACAACGGAGCATCTGGGGAGGCAGATTTCAGTTTATTGCTGTTCATTTGGGGCATGTCCTGGGAAGGTAGTGGCCTCTGCTTGGAAGGCGGCGTGGAGAGCAGTGGCTCCCAGTAAGCAGGAGTTTAAAAAAAGCAAGTGCCAAAGTACACAGGCGGGATGTGGTACTGCTTGAGACATTTATGTTCTGTGGGAATATTACAGTAACGTACTCTCCAGCAAAGTAATCTTTGAACCATCTCCAAGTGCTGTTTCTGCATGTTACTGTCTTTCACAATGCAGCAAAAATCTGGTCATTTATGCTCTGCTGAGTCAGTTACTTAAATTTTCTCTTCCCCAAGCTCTGAAGTGTCTTAAATCTTTTCCAGGAAGCTGACAGTTTCCAAGCATTTTCTCCTCTGTTGTGTATATCTCATCTTTACCCCGGATTAGCAAGGTATACAAGCACCAGAATTCTGATGCAGGGAAGGGAGAAGCTGAAAAAAATCCACTATTAGTTTTTGATTGTTTTCCCTGGAAGCTACAGCACTTCCTCTCCTCAAATTTGAAATATCCTCAAAGTTTTTACTTAGTTTTAGGACTCTGGAGACTGAGTCTTCTCTCTGCCTTGCTTTCCGTATACACAGTAATCCTTTGTGAACTTATTTCTTTTTACTGCTAGAGTATTTTGAGTGTCTGCTGAGGATTTAATCGCAGTATCTGGCAGTGTATACCTCTATTTTTCATTGTGCAGAGGGAGAATAGGCTGCAGTGAAGTAACTGAATACGCACAGGGAACATTAGCAGTATCTACAGAAATGCCTGACTTTGAAGGGGATCAGTCTGATCCATGGGACCAACACACAAAAGAAACTTACTCAGAAACACTAAAATTAGACCATCAAGACAAGGAAGAAAACAAATCCTTGAGAGAGTGAAAAAAGTGGTAGTGCGTCACAGTATAAACAGGAATGAACAAGGGACCTGTTCTACTTTCCATCATCATGGCAAAAATAAAGAATTTCATTTGTCTCAAGAATCTCTGGAAGCTCTATAGAAGCTTGTTGTTCAATCTGTACACTTCTTTAATCATGACATGAATGCCAATAAACTGGCACTTTATAAGTATTTGCTTTATAATCCAACACAATCAAGACAGCTGAAGCAGAATGCGGTCAAGCAAAAGGATTCTGCAATTGACAGCTGGGACAGAGGGGCAGGGAGGGGGGTGGGGGGGAAGGCTACCTAAGGTCAGAGGCCAAGTCTATCCTCCACGTGTCCGTGAACACTTCTACTCTTATACTTTACCACCAAGTACCCTAACATGCAGTCAGCACATGAGCATTTGGGCTCATTCACATCTAACCAGAACAAACACATCCACTACCACCCAGAACAAACCTCATCTTACTCTTCCGCAAGACGACCTCCTCATTAGCATGATGGTCAGACTGAAGGCCCACAGTCCCACAGGTGCCACTGGCACTGTCCACCGTAAAGCAGCTCCAGATTCTCACAGTGGAAAAGAGTTAGTCATTGCCAACGAAGACCTACTCTTTGTCACTGGTTTTGTTATAAGCCTGGCTAAAGCCTTATATTCTTGCAGAGCCCTGGACAGAGTCCCAGGAAAGATCGTTCTCAAGCCACTGTTTTAGCAATGACTTCACTTGTTCCAAGAAAGAGAGACACGCAAACAGACACACACTTTTTTTTCCAAGATTTAGTTGCTCCTGCAGCTACCCTAACCTTAGGAGACAAGCATATTCAGGATCTCCTCATGAAACATATTTTAGTTTTTATATATATTCTCTTCAGAAATACACAATTGCAGGAGAACCAGTTCTTGCTGTATGCCAGCATCAAAACTGGGAGTGATACAGTTATTGCAGACCTTTGTATTAGTTGAGACCATAGGGCAAATCTGTTGGTTTGACAAGGTGAGCACTGCAAAGCTAGCAAAGCACTGTCTCCATATTCAAACCAATAGAGAATTAGCATGGATTCTTCTGATTTATTATATATGAATTCATACTGAATTCACAAGCAGCACTCTATTATTTATAACAACAGGCAACACATACTTTACAAAACAAACCATACCCAGTAGAACACACAAAACCCCTGACACATCACCCGTGCCTGTATGTAACCTTCCGAGGCATCCTGCTCTGCCCTGCCAGCTAAATGTACCATTCCCCAGTCCTGTTTTTCATCATATTAGACTGAGTTAAACTGTTTCTTCCTTTGACATCTACCCTGCCAGTTTCTTCCAAAAGGAAAAGGCCAAAAAAAGATAATACTTTTCCCTCCCCTGTTCTACAATAGTCTCTTCCTTTCATGTTGCAAGTGTAGAAGTTCTCATGTGCACTCCCATTCAATGCATTCACTTTTCCTTATCTCCAATTCCAATCCTTTTCTTTCCAACCTCTTGTATTCTCCTAGGTCCTTTTCCTGAAAGTACAAACTTGCCATAATCTATCCATCTTAAACTCCTTTAATCTTAACTGCATTTTCAATTACCCTTCTTCCCTTATTTTCTTTCCAAGATGATGGAACATGCCCCTTAAAATGCTTGTCTTAGAAATGAAAGAAATTTATCTGTAGACCTTCAATGATAAATTTTCATTTCAGCACATTATTGAAGTTTCCAAAACCCTCTTCCCAAACAAATTTGTTAAGAAAAAGCACTCAGTCCACACCTTCCTGTGCCTTAAACATATAAAGTTGATGCTGTTTAAAAAAAAGTGAAAAAGTCTAGGAGAGGACACTGTGGTAGAAACTTACTTAGTCCATCACCTTAAACTTTTCTTCCACATTATTCTTTTATTCTCTAAAATGTCTCTAGCGGCTTCTGTCCTTAGTCCTCTCTTTTTCTTCCTCTACACTTTATTTCTAGATATTTTAATATGCAATTAGAGAGATAGTAATTAAATTCAAACTGACAGCTCACAGAAGCATTCTGTTCTGTCCACATTAAAACCTTGGCTCCAATTTGTCACCCTGCCCACACACTCACTTTCATCTCCCTTCTTGACTGCTGAGGGGATACCATCATAGTCCTAAGACTTCAGACTGAACTGTATCATAGGCATGATTTTATCACTGATCTCTAACATCCTCATACCCAAACTATTTCTACATCAGCAAAATTTAATTTACTCCCTCTAAAATATAACTGTTCTTATCCACCCACAGATCAAAAATTTTTATCCATCATCTCAATTGCTTCAGAGTTGTTTCCTGAGGAATAAAAAAATCAATTTTGCCTCATTTTTGAAGTACTGGTAATTCTCCTAGCCCATCACTTTGAGCCCATCACTCCCCTGTTTTTGTATCTTTGTGACACACACCCCTTGTTTACCAAACTAAGCTGATGCCTTCAATTTCAACACCTTATCTAGGCTACTTTTCTTAATCCCTTAATGTGGAAAGACACACCACTCACTTCCACTACCTACACTTTTTAAGTTTTCAAAATCCATGCTTTCATTTTTTCCTATGCTACCCCTTTGGCCGAGAAGTTTTCTTCTGCATTGACATCTGTAAAGCATCTCCATTACTTGAGGTAAACAACAAGCGTTGTTCACCAAACACTCTCTTCCCTAATATCTAGGCTATATTTATGCTGACATCACTTATCACCATTGCTATTTCTTTATGCTTCTTGATAGTCTTCTCTTCTATGTTTGTAAACACCCCACATACAGGGTGATTTCCAATTATACCAGTCAGGTAAGCAGCCAAGTTGTTCTCCACTCCTTCCAGAAAATCATCTCACAAGAAGAAAAAGCATTTGATTACAGCATGAACAAGCTGAGGCACTACACCTCCTCTCTCTTTCAGACTTGCACAGGGGCACACAAACAGGTATCTAATCAATGTCATCAAAGTGACCCTGATACAATGAAGCATGTTGCTGCCAGTAGAACTCCAGGCATATTTACAGTCAACTTTTCACCTTCGGCATGAATGAGGCAGGAACTCTACTAAAAGAAAAGATAATCTCATCATGAGAGAAACTTAATTCAGGGGATAATTTATCCCTCCTCTGTTACAGAGTTTTCTAAACAAGGAGAAAGAGGCATACTTCTCATTTCCTCACTTTCTTAGCACCTGAGAGCCTAAAAATCTTAAAGCACAGCTACACAAGGTCAATGGTCACAGCTACACCTCAGGCATTCAGGCATTTAAAAATAGCAAACATTTGTGACCAACTCACATTCTAGTAATTTAATCTATAAATTGGAAATTACACTGTATCACACAATTGAGTAATAAGAGAAATCAGCAAGTGTGAAGTACACAGATACTAGACTGATGACTGCCCATAGAAAGCCCCACAGGAAATTACAGTCCTTGCCTTCTGGTTAGGTTTGAATACCATACGGTAAATACAGAGTATGTTGATCAAAGAAGAGAAGAACAGAAGGTGCTAACCATCTAAATAAACAAGCACTTTCCATTCACTCCACTAAAGGCAAAGATCCTGTAGAACTACTACATAAAATATACTTAAATATTGCTTTGTTGCATATACATTAGCATCCAAAATAAAGTTGTACCAGAAACTTTTATTTTTGGTATTTAATATGAAGACAAAATAGTCAACTACATGAATGATTTTTTTTCAATATAGTTCACATGCATGGGAAAGATTGAGACTTCTCCTTTAATAACTACAGCAAGACTCAACTTTTCAAAAAAGTGTGCATTATCATACCCACACTCAGGATTTCACAGAAAAGTGCAGATATTCCTATTGCTGTTTGGCAAATCAAAAATTTTTTTTACCACCTTTTCCATTGCTTTCCTATTTTTAATACATCTTGTTTTGACAAAAAAACCCCAAACCTTCCTAGAGGTCATCCACTCCACTACACCAGAGTGTTCAGATAGTCTGGAAACAAAACCCAAAAGTATTATCGCAATTTGAGCACCCTCCCTGTTCCCCAAGGCCTGGCGTGCTCAGTGCAGCTATTGATACAGAGCAGAACTTTGGGAGGTCTCTATGGATGGAATCTGCTCTAACTGGAGTTATCCGCACTTTCCCTCAAATATGGGTTTTCTGGAATGGATGACTAGAGGGTTTGACTCAGAAAACAATTGCTAGAACATCTGTAGGCAGGCCAAGTACAAATGCTGAGAACTTGTCATCTTTAACATCTGGAAACTGTGACCCAACAAGCTATTTGAGCCCCACGTTGGACTATATGATTTCAATTTTCTAATTGTAAAAGCAGGAGGCAGATCTTTTGCAAACCTTCCTTCTCATGCCTATCAGCTACCTCAAGAACATAAGCATTAAAACAAGAATAAAAAAAATTTATAAGATGGAGATGGAAGAAAAAAAAAATGTTTCTGCCTTCTGCTGGACCAGCACAAGTTTGAAAAAGTCTCTACTGAGAGAAAGGTGCGACTGTAACATTTTCACACATTAGCAAACAAAGACATACTTTTAAGCCAGGGACAGGATCAGCAGCCAGACTAGAATACTTTCCAGAAATACACCCCTTCTAAACCCAAGAAGGATCTCTATCCTAGAGGGTGAGATTAAAAGCATGTAAAACAGCAGAGTACTTAGATACTAAGTTCTAAGTCGCTAACAGATTTTAAAATACCCATCTCAATCAAGGAGAGATGACATGACTCTCTAAAACTAAGAATTCTTGCTCAAGGATATACTAAAATGAAGCAGAAGATTTGCCTGTCAAGCAAATACACCAAACAGCCTGTACATCCAGAAAGTTAGTTTGTTATACTCAAGCACATTAGCACAAACATACAAGGTGAGTCAAGTAGGAATATTAACTGAAGAGGAGGTAAGTCCATCCTAAACCATCTATGCACCTCTTCCACCAATAAGCTTTCTTAAACAGTCTGCCTCATGACCTTCAGCATGACTGTTCCAGCCACAGCTCCAGAAAAATAATCAAGTGGCAGCATTTCAGAAAGTCCATCAAGTGCTCAGAGATGAGAATATGAAGGGAATATTTAAATGAAACAGATACAGCTAAAGTCCGGAGGAAAAAAAAAATACCATCATCTAAATTCATTATGACTACAAATTTTTAAAAACCGAAGACTGAAGTTACAGAATCTAAGCTTAATATCAAATATATTGAAGACTTCACCATTTTGATAAATTTGTTGGCGCTCCCTTTCACCTGCCAGCCTGTGAGAAATCTTCCCCAACTCTCTGCAAAGCAAAAACATCCAATATAGTAGGTTCCTCAAATCTCACATCTATTTGGCTCTTCTGAAGACTGTGCTACTAGTTTCTTTGGAGAAAAAAGGCATACAGGTTTATTGCTTATTAGATTATCTCATCAGGTCTTTAGTATACATCAGGTCTATCTAAAGGCATGTCAAAAACGGACACAACCTCCTAGCAGTTCTTTCAGCAGCTTTAATGTTTGGGCATCAATCCAGAAAGAACGAGAGTCACAAGTATCATCTCATAAACCAGGCAAGCAATTATCACTTACTTTATTAATCTTTGCTCACTTTTCTCATCTTTCTGAACTCTGACTTGAATTCTAGATACACTCAGCTCCCACAAAGAAGGTATTACAAGCTTAAGGGTTTATTTTTCACCTTAGTTTCAATCTTCCCCAGAGCAGTAAGATGTGTTGCTGATAAGTTTATATTTGTAAGATGCTTTGACTATGTAAAGTGCCATTAGTTCTGTTATGTCACTAGACATAATATGTGATTATGTGAGTCTCTAGTCTATTCATAATACATGAATAGACTAGAGACTAGTTTTGCAGTACTTGTTGATTCAAAAAGGAAGAAGAGTGACTATTATCACATCACTCCCACCCTTTCAACACAAACATGCTTTATTAGTATATCCTTTTCTTACTCTCCTCCCCCTCCATGCTCACCACTTTCCACCACCACTTAAGTAACCTAGACAGTTTCCTAACAAGGACAGAATTAGAGAGATTAAAATAGTTTAGTGAATGCAATTGCTCAAGTATCTTACCAATGCAGGCCATTGGATTTGTTTGATCTTTGATCCCTGAGTCTGGCTTGGGTCCTTTCTTTTCACCCAGACCAGCTGGTACTCCACCAAGAAGGTTGCAAAATCTTCATAAACTTTAACCCATTCTCGCTTTTCCCATTCAAGGTCATCAAATTCAACATATACCTGGGGAAATTTAAAAACAGGAAAGGACATACATTATTACATATACACAGCATGTGTGCATCCACAGGCACTTTTGAAAGCATGTGTTTTAAAATTTAATGCAAGAGCTTAATATTACCCATTTTACTGTTACGGTATTGAAATTATATAATCAGTTCCTACACTACCGAAGACATTTTTCTTGTCAGTGCATTTGTGCTGGAGAGAGGAGGGTTACATTTGCTAAAACATTACCGTTAACATTGGGTATCTTATCTCATGAACGAAAAGTATAACACTAAGTACTTACTAGTTCTAGTAATACATTCATTCAAGTAATACATTCAGCTATTTACATGTAAGTAAATAAGCTTTAAGAATACTTCTCATTCTCAGTTCAAATACTTGTCATATAATACAAACCAACCAAAGAAACACTGTTTCAAGGGAAAAAAAAAAAAAAAAAAGCCATTTGGAACAGAACCAGAAAGGACATCCTAAGCCTGCAGACCCTGCTACTACAAGCAAGCCCAACACATGGCACCTAACAGAAGCAGCTCAGTTTCTTGCCATTTCTGTCCTTCTGGAATCCCGCTCCTTTGGAGGGGAAAAAACCCACACACACTTTGTTTCCAGATAAATTAATTTGGAGCCAGTTTGCAACTATTTGATCTTGTGCCATCCCTGTCCTATAGATTATACAGTTCTCCCTGACACCTTCTTAGAGAACAACCATACCCTCCCCTCAGCTGCGTTCACTAAGCTAAATATGCCAAACCTTTTGTCTCCTCTTGTGAAGGGAAGAGGGAACTCAGAGCCAAAAAGCTATCCAAAAGCTATCTGCATTAGCAAACACAAACTCTTCTAAAACCATTACATTTCAAAATTACAGAATTTAGTTTTTTAAAAAAAACCAACATAATCAATTGTTTTCTTTTCCAAATTATGAGAAAATTCGTAAGAAAAAACAGCTGGCATTATAAAAAAAAGTCACTGCTTGTCACACAAACTGGAGAAGGGAAGATGCTTTGCTACCTTCCTGAATTTCAGCTCTCAGCCACACCCAAGGCAACTTCTGAAACTGGAGTTTCTTCCTCTATCTGCTTCTGAGAACTTAAATCACTGTTGCAGAAATATTCTTGTCTTAACTTTGGTTAATTTTAGGCCTGCAACATACTTCCTCGTCTAGACTTTCTGTCTCACAGTTTCCAAACGTGTACTACATAGTGCTCCTTCTCATCTCGTCCTTCTCCCTTCTGTGTACACAAATTTGCACCAAGCCTCTCCTCGCTCCTGTATCAAAATTAATCATCCCAGTTTCCTCCCAATACTCTTTTTTTAACCCATATTACTGCCATTCTGTTCCTACACACTCCTTTCTTTTTCCCTTCCCTCTTTAAAGCATCAGATAAAGAAAACTTACTGCAGTTACTTTCTGCTCTGACAGCCCATTACTGCATCTCCACTTAGAATTTGTCCAAATAATAAGAAGAAAGTAGTTTCTTCTCCTGTCAAGCTACACTCAGTTTATCCATTTATTTCACTGTTCACCCTCCTCACGACCTCCACGAACTGCTCACTACTCTGACTAACCGCAGCTATCGCTCACTGCACACCCAACTCCTTTTCATCCACCCCTCTACCAAATACTGACACCAGACCATCCCTGCCATCATGCACGCTCATTGTCACCAATATCATATTCATGGCCAACTGGTCTTTCCAGCTGTTATCTCACATCTCATCTTACTAATTTTCTTTCTTGCCTGGTCTTAATCGCTGGGTCAAGGTAGAGTGTGCGCAGGGCAGCTGCATGCATTAAATGCTGTTCCTTCTTCATTTCCCAAGGGCAGAGCTTTCCCTCTGGATTCACCACCTCAACATCTGGAATTTCTGCCATTTGCCTGCGGCCACTCCTCTGACATTTCAATTACCCTGGCGGATCACAGTCATCCCCCATCTCTGCATCACCTTGTTCATCAATGTAACTACTCTTTTACCTCTTACCTTTGCCCATTTCACTCACTGAAACTATCAGGAAACTACTGCTAGTCTTTGTGGTGGCATCAGAATCTGCCCTATAGAAGAGTTTGTATATAGAATTATCCTCTCACCTCGATTGTTTGTTATTACAGCTATCACCTGTTATTCTAACAAAGCAAGTAGAAAACAGCAAGCAAAAACGCAAAACTAAAAATTGTAAATTGACACCTTTCACTAAAAAGCATTTTTAATAACTTAATTTCTATAAATTAATTTTAAAATACATAATAAAGTTGCAGAATAATAATTTCTCAGTCAAAACAGAGTTAACAGTAAACATACTAATGCTTTAAAGCGCTGGCAGGAAAGCACGTCATATCTCAGATCATCTTAACAGCAGTATCTTGTATTTGCAGTTATTTTGAACCCTTCTAAAGAGACATTTATTTCTGCAATTGATAGAATGACAAAATTTAAAGACAACCCTCAGTGACAGTATAGTCAAAAATCATTCTCTAAAGTCACCTTCCTCCCGGCCCCTTCTCCTGCAAATTCCACTCAATTATTCTGGACTGGTCAAATAATTTTATTTTAATATCTGGAAAGTCATTTTACTTGGGTAGTCTATAACAGGGTGTAAGAACTTAAGCACCAGACCTCACACAGCAGCGAATTTAAAAAAAAAAAAACAGGAGGCAAGGTAAATCAAGTGAAGAAACGTTTTTGAAAAACACAGATAAGTCTAAACCAGAGTTAGCAGTTTAGAAACTGCCACACTAAAACATACTGTATCTTCTGGACACTAGCCAAAACTTGTAGATAACTGTGATACAATCTAGTGTTTGTGTGCAAGTTTTGCACCCCAAATAATCCGAAATCCAGTGCAACAACAGTGGGAGTTACTGCTGAGCTATCTGCAGAGTCTCCTGGCACCATATAATTAGATCTTCAAAGGAGCAGTTCCAAGAAAAGTGGAGAATGGAGCGTGGCACAGAGCCAGTCTGCCATTGCCCAGGGCACCATATTCCTCCTCTAGTATGATACACACACAACCTTACTTGGGAATTACTTCTGCCAGCTTCCACCACGTTCAGGTTTCAATGCCAAGACTATTAACTATCTGCTGGCTTTTCAAAGTTCATTTTTGAAAGGCAGAAACAACAGACGAAACACATTCTCTTTTTTGATAGGAAATACTTAAATTAGGAAAATCCATTATGAATTTTTCTAAGGCAACAGTAAAGCCTCTGAAGAACACAGGCTTCCTCTCTCTGCACGCTGACCTACCGCACAGAGAAGAGCAGTATCCCAAGCAGCACAGTTTATGACAGGGAGTAAAAAGGGGAGAGAAGGAGGAAAGGAAGCAATCCAACAACCTACGCCAACAAAATAAGATGTAGAGCCAGAGTTAGACCCCCTAAGGAGTGCAAAGGCTGAAAATATATAATCTTTCTTGCTTCACTGACGAAACTCTGTACAGCAAGAAACTACAACATTTGCCTCCCTAAGAATGAATGTTGATTTTGAGATTTTTCAGCCAAATTTTGCTTCCTTGCCTTGTCAGCTATACAGAAGTTTGTGTTCCCAGAGCGACTGAAGTCTTCTCACCACGTATGCATTCACTTGCATAAAAAGGAGAAATTCCCACTGGGATGATATTATATTTATAATTGGCATTAATGTGCTAATTTTGTAACTCACTACTATTTTCCAACAGGAAGCAGCATAAGCTTTTAGCATGCTTTTCCAAGTAAAGCAAGACAACAAATTAATTTCCAATGGAGTCAGCCAAACAATTGCAACAAAATATTGCTGTTTCAAAGCCAAAACACAACAATCATGGTGAAATTCTCTACATGCAGCACTGTGATCCAGTTTTCCAGTCACTTCTGCTCCAAATAAATATGCCTGACCAAACAAATTCTGAAACCCTTTAAACTGTCATGACAGCAATGTTGAATTCCAGCAAATTTGACTTATAATGTGAAAAAGCATAGTCCACGCACCATCCACTTTCTTGAAACCACCCGAGTGGGTAGATGCTGTTTGTAACTCCCCCACACTATAGTAGCCTGTGCGTTGCCCACGGGCTGATGAGTGCTGAAGACAACTGCAGCGTTAACAATCCAAAGGCTGACTTCAGGTAAGGTTTGCCCTGGCAAGAGCTCCAGGCAACACAGCTACAAGAATCACTAAAAACTTGCATCATTTTAAGGCAAAGTATTCTCTAGTAACAAGGAAATAGAGTGCTGTATAGCATTTATTTACCAAGTTTCTAACCTGGTGTGCTAAAATGATCCATACACCTGATATGTATTTAATAGAATACAAGTTCTGTTTTCTCTCCTAAGGGAGGAGCGTACAGTTTCCTCTTTATCACCTAAAGATTGTTAGCAAAATATTTATTTCTAGGAAAAAAAAACAAGCAATCTTTCTTAAGATGTTTTTAATAAGGCAAAGAAAACACTTCTACTTTTGTACCACATCGAATAGTCTTTCCTCAACACAAATTTGGCTAGTGACTTCAAGGTGAGTCCCAGAGCACATCCCACTGGGTTTCACTCATAACATTTTTAAATTAAAGAGACAGAATATTACACCATGTGCAATTATAATGCATATATACTTTATATGCCATTTATAAGAGTTGAGAACTCAAAACTCAGGTGCTAAAACTCATCTGTGGAATTCAAAAGTCTTAGTTACACAACTTAAAAGGTAGACCTAAAACTCTTAGCATGTAATCCAAGCATGAAAAACTAGTTGTCAGAGTCAACTTCCAGCCTGTGATGTATGGTCAGGTAAATACAAGAATGTAAGCCTTGTGTGTAATTTAGCAGAAAGTTACTTGAAAATACACAAATATAAAAGAAAAAAAAAAAAAAAACCCACACACAAACCACATTTCAATGGCAATAAATAAAATCTTTTATAAGTTGGGGGGAGTGGTTTGTTTTGTTTTTAAAACCCACTGTACCAAGAGAGGAAAAAAAAATTTCCTGTTTGATGCCTCCAACCTATACATAGTAACTGTAAGAGAATCAGAAACAACATTACAAGACATCAGGGCAAAACTCCCAAATCAGCAAATTAAATTGAAGTCCAGGTTAGTTCTTCCCTCCCCATATTCTCCAGTGTTAACTGCAACCTGTAAACTTTAATTCTGGGGCACATACATTTTATGGGATGTCTAAGAATGGCTTATTCTTGGCCCAGTAAAGAGGGTGCTGGGAGCTTCCTGGTTTTGAGAAAAAAAAAAAAAATCTATCTTCAGAAAAGAAAATCCAAGGAGCCAAGCGAGCAGCCAGTGCCTCCCTCTGCTGCCCGCAGAGGTGGACAGTGATGGTGAGTCCGGGTACCCCAAACCGAACCACCACCAGCAGCGATGCGGGTTTGAAATTGGCAGGAAGGTTTATGGAGGTCTGAACCCCACACAACTCCAAGAGCTTGCTTAGCTCCGGTGAGCTTTTTTAGCATTGTATGTGGAAAATTAAAACAGAGTACACTAGGCTCCAAAAAACTTCTCCATCTACTTATTGAGATGGATGCAATTGCCAAATATCTAACTGGTATAAACTAAAGCTAGTTGTAACTACACAGGGAATGGAGCTGATAAGAGCATTTTATAAAAAACTTCCCATCCTGTTCCCAATATCCTTACCTTCTCAGGTTTTTACAGATTGTTTCTTTGATGGAAATGGCATCACCCAGCAGTCAAGTCTTTCTAAATATATCTTTAACTAATGAAATGCAATCAAAGCACAATTTACTATAAAGCAAAACAGCTTAACACAGTAAAATTATTACTGTGTTATACAAGTGCTACCCATTTCCACACGGAAAAACGGTGAAATAGCAACTGAAGACAGCAGTAGGGTTTTTGTTTAATAAAGGGCTTGCAATGTTGTTCTACGCTACCAAAAATTCCCCAATCCTTCACATTAGCATTTCATAGACACTCAACATTAAAAAGAACTCATTAAAAAATCATCATACCCTTTCCTTTATATATTGACAGGCTATATATTTGCATTTTACAAACTCTTCAAGTAAAACAGTACAGGAAAAAAAAGAATATTTGAAAATACATTGGCACCAGTCCATACAGCCTAAAAACACCCAAAGCAGCTGGAATAATGGCAATAGATTGGTCTTAAACTATCAAATTCTTTAGGATTAAAAGATGAGGTTTATTGCCTCCATGTAGTCTTAAAAATAGCCAGCATTTTTACTGCAAATCAGATATATTCATTCTTAAGTACAAGAATTTCACTTTTATTTGTAGACAAGAAAGTATTTACTTTCGACAAAGAAATACTAAATGTACTGTGTATTTTTTGGCAGAGGTGAGTAGACACCCACAATACCACAGTAACTCTTTAGAAAACCTGAAGATGTTTTTGACAAAACTGATATATGTTTATTAATCAGACTTTTACAATTCTTCCACCATTTAAGGAACATAGCAGCGTGTCTCAAAAATGTATGAGCTCCACATCTAACTCTTAAGTACTAGGAAAAAAGCTGTAGAATCAGATACATGTTTTACAGGAAAGAACACTGAAAGCTCCTTAGCAGATGGGACAAATTAATAGTGTTGGTTATTTTATGCTATTTCAGCACTTAAAGAAAAAACATGAAATTGTTTGGACAAATGTTCAAATCTGCACATCTGTTTTGATTATTTGTGGAGCTTGCAAGTAGTAACAAAAATTTAATGGCAGAAAAATTAGTTTTCTCTTAAATGGAAAGAGAAAGTCCTGCTACTTTCAGATGAGCTGTGGAAGTCAAAAGAATAACTCCTCAAAGATTAAATCCCCTTTGACACACCTTACTACCATGAAACATCACTCATTATACTGAAGACTTAAATTCTCTGTTTATCCAAAGGAAAACTGAATAGGCGTATTATCCCAGAAGCAGTTCTCAGTTATAAATGTGGGAAGTTGAATTGTACAAAAAAAGAGGCTAGTTCATTATCTCCGGGGTATTAAGTCTCTGTTGTTTCAGAACTGCCTGGAAATCACCTTTTTTTGTGGCGCAATGGTTCTGGGTCTGTG
>NW_008824986.1:3755540-3758352 GCF_000699105.1 Pygoscelis adeliae | reverse complement strand
TTCTTGTAAACCACTGAAAGACCCTGCATAACAGCATCCAACTACAACTCCTCTGAAATACAAAGAGATAAGCCCTCCAGAACCACTACTCTCGTTACTGAGGAAAAAATAGTCTGCAGCCTCAGGATCATCTGCTCAAAATTTATAAACTATATAGAGGAGCCTGTATCCTTGCTCAAGACACAGTGACAGACACACTCAAGCTGAGGCCGTACTTGTAACTGCCAACATGGCTCAATACTCTTCATATATAGAAGAATAAGGAAGACAATCCTGCTCTCTCAACAGGCTTCTGAATAAACCGGAGATACACACTTGCTGGAAGACATGTCAAATATATGCCATGTGCAGGAGGGAACAGGACCAGATGTAGCAAATACATGCTTCAATAAACATGAATTTGAGGTAGCTTCTTGATATCAAGCTTTAAAACATAAAAATCCTACAAACACAGAGAGGCCTTCAAATAAAAGCAACTATTTATTTCAAGCAAACAGTAGTCTCAAGATACATTATGGGGGAATAAACACAGAAATGATCAACATGTACAGTTTATGGTTAATTCTGAAACCCTAATTCTGCATCACCTGAAATGCATGCTTGACCACTGACAATAAAGTAGCTTTTGCAGAAAAAAATGCAGAGAAAAATGGTTGCAAAACTGAAGAAAAATACCAGTACTATTGCAACAGCCTGCTGCAGTCTGCAGCTTGGATTGCTAAGCAACCAGCACATCATGTAGAGTACGAAGTAAGACTGCAGGGAAGACGACAAAATAGAAAAAAAAAAGCATTCTACTTGGATGCCCCAATACCATATTTGAAAAATAAAGAAAAACATTTAAAACATGCATGTGTCTTTCATCCCTCAATTTAAAATGCATATTCTAAAGAGAAAGCTGAAGGGAGAAAATATGACCTACACTGAATTGCAAGGAAAAACCCCATACTACTTGTATGCGATTTAGAGTTTTAAATGAGTTTCTCAAAAAAGACTTGTCCCTGATAAAAAGATAATCCACAGGACTGCCAAATTTTATTTTAAAAGCTATTTGAATCACTTAGGTATTTAAAATATTTGACATACCTATTTTGCAAATCTTTTTCCAAATTCAGATCTTAACAGCAAAGTGAAGTGACATGCAAACCAGAAATTAAATCATGACTGCACTGGACTTACAAAGAAACCAAAGTCAAGTAGCCCCATTTTAAAAATGTTTTAGATGCCAAAAATACACTTAATTACTCATCCAAAATGAGAAATGGAATTACTTACAATTTTAAGAAATCATAAACTATTAAATCATAGCAACAACTAGTTAAAATATACACATTACACAAAAACTTCCTGGTCCTTCAGGCTTGAAAAAAATCTTTCAAATTCTCTTTGCCATCATACAACACAGAAAACTTGTCTTACTATATCTAAATTTCTAAATGTTAATTTCTAAAAACAATTGTTAAGAAGCATACATACTGTAGAAAGCCTACATATTCAATTTAAAAATAGAGGGAATTGTGTGTTCGAATCAGACATTTGTGATTTTATATAACGTGAACAAAAAACAATTCAAAAATTTAACTATTTAGATAGCTAGTTAAAAGCAATTCATACATGCATATATGCACGTTTTTAATGTCTCACTAAAAGGACCAACACCTGCCATTTAATAAGGAATCATTATTGCTAAGTCTCAATTCAAAAAAGATTATGCTGTTTTTAAACTGTATATATCTCATATTTGAAAATCTGACTAAAAACAACTGAACAGAGATAAGACCATTTAAAACACTGATTATTAGTTGTTAAATGTTAATGGCTTTCAGTCAACCTTTACAGTGCAATGGCTTGTTAATGAAGATAAAGTTTGTCTAGCAGGTTGTCAGCAGACAAAGCACTACAGGAGGCTGAATTAAAGTGCATGGTGAAAGGAATAGGTTACTGCCTAGTTAGAATCATGATTTGCTATTGTTCCTCATCCCCAAAATTCGAGTTAGCTACAAACAGAAATCTACCTTTCTTGAGGCAGGAAACTTCACCAAATCACCTGGCTGTAGCCTTAGCTAACAAGGTATGGCTGTAAAGCCACGCACAGGGAAACAGTCTTCCTGGGACAGTCTGAACACACATAGCTGGAACTTAAGAAGATGACCAGGACCTAAGGAGAGCGCTACGATGATTACATGAGTTTTTCCGATGTCTTGATCCAGCTGAATAGCCCAAACCTGAACCACTGCTAGAGGGAATTGCTAGAAGTGCTAAAAGCAGAGGGCTTTCCCCATTTCTACCAAGAACAATCCAATTAGCTATCTTCAATAGGTGAGGAGCCACAAGAGTCTTCTTTCCAAGGTTCAAAGGACTAACCCCTAGATTAGACCTGGACCTAGAAGTATTTATCAGTATCTATCCAGACTGAGGTTCAATCTGTTTTGTATGTTGGTATGAAAAGCGATGTTCTCCCAAAACCACAGTGCAGAGCCTGAATAAACACTGTACTTTTCAACAGCAAGTCTTTCTTTGAGGTGAAACAAAAAAGAGACCGTAAAAGAAAAGCAAGTTTTTGGGTTGAAGTTTGGGTACTTACCAATACCTTGAAATCTAGACTAGAGAAAAAGACCAAGGGCCTCTCAGCTGCTCTGTGTGTCCACATCGTTCTCCGGACAGCAGGCCAAACAAACCAGGAGTGGGCTCACAAACAATTTCCTTTTTCTCAGATAAAGCCAAGGATACCAAAAAAGGTATCAGCAAAGCTTTAGCACAGTGACAGACAACACCAGAGGAAGCTGATCAGCAGATTTTGTCTGTATCAGAG
>NW_008824986.1:3719930-3755504 GCF_000699105.1 Pygoscelis adeliae | reverse complement strand
CAATCAGACAACCTCGCACAATTCATTGCTGTTCTTTGGTCAGCTTACAGGAATTAAGGGAAGTGCAGAGAAATATTAAAAGAGTAATCATGAAACCAAGAGAAAAAGTTCATCTACCAAAAAGACAGTATATTGTATTTTTATAAGGTATTATCAACTACAAAATGGTGATTTTCTGTGTTCTGATGACAATGCAATATTTGCTCTTATAACCAAGATTATTAACCTTAAGCAACAAGCCAACCAAACACATCTCATCAAGTAGATGAGAAAATAGTAGTAATTAAAAAAAAAAAATCTTCAAAAGCATCAAGACAAGAATCCTGAGAGGTAAAAGAAATTTAGTGAAATATTTATCTACTTCATTGATTATCCACTAAAATGTTGGAAGATACCTTCCAGATGTTTTGCTCTTCATAAGACGACTAGAATATTTGAGAAGGGAAGTTAGTGGGTTTTGTGCATTTATCAATATATGGAAAGTAATGTCTAGACATTTCCATTTGTGCACACTTACGCTCTGTAAATCAGAATGTGTTATTTGTTTGTATGTTGCAGGTCATTCACAAAGTATTACAGAATATTTTACAATTATAGTTTTGATTCTGGTAGCCCTGTAACTATATTCTAATATATCACATAATAGCAATAAAATATATCAATCCTTTTTAGCTATAAAACCAATTAAAGGGAGATAATGAGTGTATTTCCTAAAACAATTGAAATATATTCTGTGTTCTTTTCCAAAATGTTTCATGTAGTACTTTATTTTCCACCAGAATTAAATCAGATGTCACTGAAATAAATAGGAAACCTCCCATTGACTCCAGAGGTTTTACACGAAGTTTGAGTGAACATGCTATGTCTATTCCAGTTAATTGTGTTGATAACTGCAGTGCACAGTACTAAAACAATACAATGGTCAGAAAAATAATATTAATCACTATTTTTAAAAAAGTAAATACACATTTAAGTTTTATTGATCAAACTGGTAGGCTACTTTCTGAAACTTCAGCTAAAGATATTTGTAGTCCTCAGTTCAGGTATTGAACATTTTCTAGCCCCCTTTCCTCCACTGAAATGAGAATTGGGATTCATGAACCTAAAAGCTTCAGGCTTATTCTTTGTTCAGTTTAAAAAAAATTAACTTGCAGATAAGACCTAAGAATGTGGTTTGAGTGCAGAGTGCTTCCTGAACCATGTTCAAGTTGAATGTTACATCTTCTAAACATTTTTGGCACAGAAATCATGTTCCTCTGAAGTAAAATCAAGATCATACACCTGTGTTGGAGTATGAGACTACAAAACAAGAGAACAGCACATGTAGGCTGTACGGTCTTAAGTTGCACCAGGGGAGGTTTAGGTTGGATATTAGGAAAAATTTCTTCACTGAAAGGGTTATCAAGCATTGGAACGGGCTGCCCAGGGCAGTACTCTTTTGTTGTTTTAGTCAGAGACGGCTTCTTGTTACCATTCCGGTCTTCGGGTTTCAATCTCCTCTGCAAGTCATCTTTCAAAACTACACTGCTGTTTCCTTCACATTGTTCATCTTTGTCTACTTCTTCATACTGAAGAGTCATCACTCATTCAAAAATAGAGACTCTCATATAATCTTTCTGATGTAGCCAAAAGCTTGAAGACACCTGCTAACGAAGCATTCATAAACAAAACTTACAGAAGTCTACTTCTTTCCTGTGGATTAACTACAGCATTAAAGAAGAAAAATAAAATCTGTAATCACAGGCTGAAGCATCAAAGGATTAAAACTTTTCAGGTGTACATGATCTTCCTTTATTTTTCTGCTTGATACCAAATTTCAAGGCTAGACTTTATAAAAAACTGGGTCATTACAGTTCATAGTACACCAGTGCACAAGTGTCCATAAACTGGGATCAAGGTTCATTCTAACTCTGAACTGATATATCTCCAAGTATTACTAAAATGCCAGAAGAGATTAAGACCAGGGGTGGTGGCACATGTGAGCAAACAAGACATGAGGAAACATCCTGCCAAAATTAAGCAGCATTTTGGGAACAAAAGGAGGAATGTAACCACGGCTTTCTGGGTTTTCTGACTGTCTTAATCCACATCCTCAACCTCTTCTTTGCCATAACGGCCACTCCTCAGTCAGAAATACCTGAAATTTCTGACCAAAAAAATTACAACTCTACAAACAATACGTAAACTACAAAGAAATACAGCAGCCACATAAGTAATTTAGGCAATCATCTTTTGCATTTCACAGTCCTAAGGATACGTTTTACATCAGAATGAAGACTCATTAGTAATGGGCACAGACAATTTGGTCCCAACTTAACCAAATACTTATCTTTTGTCAATGTATTTCAAAAGTCTTCTAACAGTTGTTTGTGTTTAAAAAAAACCAACAAGCTTTAGACATTGATATTGAATTGGGAGTTTCTGCACTCAGTTCATGACAGCAGGCAAGTCGCCATCTCTGTGCTTTAGTACCCATACTCTAGAACAGGAATACAATCACTTCAACCCAGTGTTGCCTGTCTTGACCACAAATTCTTTGGGAACAGATTATATGTTTACATGATACTAAATGTAATGGACATCTAATGTCAGTGGGTTTTCAGGTGCGACTGAGATATTACAATACAAACCACACTGGATCACAGAAATACAAAGACAACCAGCTCCTCTGAACAACCGCCCACTTTTTTGTTGTTGCTCCTGCTAAGGCTACAGCACAGGAAGGACTGCTTCAAATAAACAGAATTATCGATGCGTAAAAGCTTCAGGAATACAGGGGTGGAAAGCACTTAAGATTACAGAAATCATTCATGATACGTACATGAAAACTCTCTCTCAACATGTTTGTCTACTAGTTTTTCAGAAGATACACTTTTGCTCTCTCATCTAACATTATTTTTTGTCCTGCAAACAAAATTTCTCAAGTATGTGAGGAACAGTCGTTCAAGCTTTTATATTCTAAATATTAACTAATTTATTTCAGTACCACAATTCTCCAAACTACAGAGAAATTTTTACCTTAATTGCATGAAATAGTTTTTTAAAAAAGCTTACAGCATACCTTTTTCTTTTTTTTATTAGAAATTGTCCTAGAAATCTCCAGTGTACTGCAACTCAGGCAAAAAAGCGAAGGCCACATAATGTTATGCATTTTCTGCTCTTCTAGTAATTTCTTGCAAAGATCTTTTTAAGGAAGAACAACAGATCCACTGATAACACCAACAGAACAATAGATCCAACACAGAACACAATCAAGCCCTTAATGCTTAAGCCCAGAAGTAAAGAGGTAAGAACAAAACACTGGCAATGAGTATACATCAAAAGCTGCCTAATGAACCAAATTAATAACCTTAATTACTGCATTAGCTGTCTCTGGGTAACTTACTAGTGAAAAACTCAAACAGACATTCCCTGTAACAACAGCAAGGATAATATTTTTTAATAAATGGCATTTTAAAGATTATGATGATAAATTAAAAGAAAGTTTGTTTATGCACAGTGATTTTATAGGCTGTAACTATAAGGGCTGTGCCTGGGATTAAAAAAAAATCCTCCCTGCAATTCAAAATGCATGCTGCAGAGAAAGAATAAAAAAGCATTAATTCAGAACTATACATAATTTGCTCACCATCTGTGCAAGTTTCTGGAACAAAAAAAAATAAGGTTTGCTGTATGTCCAAGGCAGCTTTTAATGCTAGAAATGATACATATGATAAACGTACCTACTGTGTTGACTCTGATATTTATAAGTGTTACTTAAATCCTGTATAGAATTGAACAATTAAGATGTGAAGCCTGAAGTACAAATACAAGGACTGGTATTCATCTCCTCCTTTCTCCCCTTTATTTCACCACTATCAGTCTTGCTGACTTAAAAATTAAGATATAGTTTTATGTATCCCCTGATTCAATCATTGCTATATACCAAAAATGCAAAACAACTTCCCCAAATTTTAGAAATTCCTTCTGCATTTGCAAGTTTGTTTTCTGAGGAGCTCCTTGTAATTCTGATAACCAAACTTAGATTTAATCAGAATCTTTGAGGAAATGTATCAACATAAGCAAGTTCTTTTTTGTAGCAAATATTAACACACCTCAGCTACTTCAAGTTTTCTGAGTGAGGAAACATCTTGGGAAAAAAAAAAACACCAAAAACAACGAACTGCAACAGATCATACACCCACTGTTACAGTTATACAGAATACAGACTAGGCTTCCGGAAAAAAATTCAACTAAGTAGGGCCTTTATGACCTCCAGAGGTAACTCAAGCAACCACAGCCTTCCCTGAGTGAACTTGCATTTGAAAATTCTATTGTATTATGATAAATCAGTGCAACAGAAGACATAGCATACTTGCATCATACTTGTTCCCATTCCCCTTGGGAATAAGCAATAAAATTACTGTGCAAGTTAAGGGACACAAGTGTTTCCTTCAGGAAAATGAACACACTGTAAGAAGATATTTTTGACTGAAGGAGTCACCAGCTGCAGAACTCTTAGTGGTGTAAGATAACTGAAACATTCATTGATAATGATAAAGAAGTGAATCTGTTTTCAAAACATATCAGGGAATGACAACTAAGGTTTCTACCTTGCTTTACCAAATGCCTTCCACTTCACAGTATGGACTACTTAAAATCTGGATGTTATTTCTAACAATCAGTCTCATTTCCTTGTAAATTGTATGTATAATATACCTTGTGCTGCAGTAAATTTACTGTGAATGAGAAAGGAACAATTCTTACTCATGTGAAACTTCACTTGGCATCCAAGACAAAAATGCAAGATGGAGATGTCTGTCTTCTACTGTCAAACAAACATTAATACTGCAATAAATTAAAAGAATATGCAATAAATACTTTTTAAACTAATGTTCATTATTGGCTTTCTCACAACTTTTGATACATTTATTTCACTGTGATACAAATGAATACCTCGCATATCGTAATCTATTAAGAGTATTAAGTATAGCCAAGGCCTGCAATCATGCAACTGCAAGATACTTTGAATAGATAATAGTTCTCAACATTGCAGACAAACACATATACCAGTATTTTTAGTCAGTGTACGTATGAAAACCAACTGCATGGAGGAAAAAAAAAAGCCACGTTTTTCACCCATGCATTTCACTTCCCACAAAACCAGTAAGGCCAAAATACTTTATTCCCCAGTCACTGCATGGAAAAAAAGCGGGAGGACGGAATGCCACAGCTAAAACCCATTCTTAAGTCTCTCTCTCAGGATGGGAAAGAGATCACTGATGAACCAGAAACATCTAACCCATTCAGGGAATCAGTAGAAGTTGCTACCATCTCCCAATACCTCTTGTTTAGATCAGGGGATGAAGGCTGAATAAACAAGATTCAGAAGTAACATTAAATGCACAACGCACAGGCAAGGAGAGCTTGTCTAGTTTTGCTCGTAAGAATGGATCAGAATATTACATATATCCAAAAAACGTAATATGATTTGGTACATAGATTATTAGATACCAAAACGAGCTGCCAATGAATTTTGGCACAAATTCATGGGAATCATAAAAATAAAGAAACATACCTGACAAGTTCCATAGCACTGGAGAAGTTAAGTGTTCTTGAGCACTGAGAGCAAAGGGCAAAGGTTTCCAGGCTTTCTAATGTGTGTGGCTTCTCTTACCATCACATCCCTTCCTTTCTAACCTTGATTAAAAAACCCCATATATTCACAGGATACATTTTGCCCAAGAGTCCACAAGGCAGGATTGGTTGTTCAGTCAAGACTACCCCTTGCTTTCAATACAGGCTGGTTTCTTAACATGTTTTCTGCACCTAAGATGTTATTTAAAAAAAAGGAAAAACCCCACCCACCCCCCGAAAAAGCACACAAGTATGCAAGATGTCTAATGCCAAGACAAGACCAATCCTTTTGCAATTATTTGATTTTTAAATTTAAAACCAGATATAGGCAACTTAGTCATTATTTTTTTTTCATATTAAACCTCCAATCCTTTAAATAATTTTTCTTCCCACATGCAACACACTGAAAAACAATTGTAGAGCTCTGAGGAAAGCCAGCACCTGCAGGAAAGGGTTTAATCTGGCAACTGCTGGTGTTGTTGAGTTATTCATCACATAAATCTCTTATTAAGTCCCACCTCTTTCCTGTAGTTCTAACTGTTGGAGTTTGAGAAAACAGACCTCGTTTCATGCTAAACTCCCACCACTAAGCAGCTGAATCTCCTACATTACTTAGGATACTGTTCGTGAGAGCAGACTTCACATGGAGTCATGCAACATCCTGTTCCAAGCCAAATGCTCCAGATGGGATATGTTTCACTGCTGCCTCCCCCTCCCCAGCCCATTTAAGCGTGTTCTTTTTTTCTTTGAAAGCATTTATCCCAAATTGATGCTATAACAGCATGCTAAAACTGTCCTTTTAAGAAAAACACAGACAAATCAAAACTTATTTAAAATCTAAATGTCTTTACTACAAAAAAAAAAACCCACACCACTTCAATTATCAAAATATTTGTATTAGCTAACCAATTAGCAAAACTACGTATATAAGAAAATGACTTGATGCAGTTCTACACTGCAGGAAAATCTGCTTGCTTCAGAAAGTTTACTAATCATTTAAAAGCTTAACATTGACACGCACATTACTAATCTAATGGAAGTTCTCATCGACATAACAAGGAAAAAACTGTCTAGTCTGCTGATCACTCTGAATGCTGGCAATTTCTCAAACATCTGCTAAAGGTCAGATTTCCACTGCATGGAACCAATCAATGAAGCTACACAACACTCCCAGCGCCATTGGAAGTGCCAAACAAAGACCACTGTTTTACATAAGCAAAGAAACTCACCCTGAAATCTTCCAAAACACTACCAGCAAAGTCTTCGCTCCCGTCGCCACATAGTACTTGTCTACCTGGCAATGGCTGTTGAGATTTATTCTAGTTTTGCTTTTTATAGCAGAAACCAAGTTACTTAATACCAAACCATTTTTCTGCATTGTTAAATAGTGTGCAGCCGATACCACATACAGAGAAACATTACAGAGGAAAAAAAAAGAATGTATATTTATTTAAATGTTAATCATCATAACAACAAAGTTTCTGAAAACTGAATATTCACACATTTGGTGCCTTTGTTTTCAACTCAGTGACTTCAAAAAACCCCCACCCCTACTGAGTTCTAAAAAACAGATCTTAGACTTAAAAAACAGCCTGAAATCATAAAATCCTGCCCTAAAACCCTTACTAAGCAACCTCAGAAATATAATCCCAATATCCTAACAGATTAGGGAATTGTTGGCTCCTGCTAAAAACAACATGCTCTGTATTTCAACAGCTTATCACATGACATAATACCAGTGCTTTAGCAAGAGCCTACACAGAAGAAATAAATGATCGATTCTGATGCTGCTGAAAAGCTGAGCTTGTTCTATTTTTACAGATAAAACATTATTTTATATATGGATAATCTGGTATTGATTTACAAGAAAAGCCTTCTGCACACAGGAGAGGAGGGCCAATAACAAAGCAATCTGATGGAATTCAGGGAATTATTTTTTTTAATGGTGTGTCACTAAGTGATCTTCAAACTACAATTTTAGGCTTTTTTTTTTTTGTCGTCAAAGAAAATCCATTTTAACTTCAGAGCCAACATGGATAAGAGAAGGGAAGCAGAAGTCAGTAGACATTGCAATAAATTCAGCAGAAACATTCTCCTGCATTCCTTCTAACTCAACAGCTAATACAGCAATGGTGTGATCACGGGGCAATCCTAAATGAAGGCAACATCCAGTGAAAAAAACACAGTTATTACTAGCTAATCATGTTGCCACGCAGTTGACAGCCTTGTGCGATAGCCCCCGCTGTGCGATGCTGCAGTCCTAGCCCCGCGGTGCTCACAGCTTTGCTCCCGCCCCCCCAGTCCTCCTTGCCACAGCTGGTACAGAGCTACCAAATGATCTCTCAACTCCAGTGCCCGAGGTGAACCACGCTCCCTCTTACAGAGGGACCACTCCCTCGGCAACTCTGAGCAGAACTACCATGCCAGGAACCAGTACGATCCGTGGGGGTCAGAGAAGGTATTATCCTGTGTGAAAGGAGAGGACTGTGCAGCAGAGTCCCGTACAACGGGGCATGGGAGGAGGGACCGGGACTCCCCCAGCAAGACCAGGCTCGCCAGAAAGTGGTGTTCCGTGACAGCAACGGCGAAACAACAAAAGCACAGGCTGCTTCTACAAATACCTACCAAAAAGTTTTAATGGCATGATAAAACTTGGTATTATGAGACAAAAATGACGTTACTAAAATTGAATTTAAATATGTGTCTCAAAGAAAAGACTCTTCAAAATTTTTTTATTAAAGCTGAATAGCAACAGGACTACAAGATATTTCAAGGAGACAGTTATTTCTCTGCACTAGTTTCACTTAATCTTTGAAAAACACCTTCAGCTCCTTCGAGCAACTTTTTTTCATGATTGTTTCTTGCCTCATCTAGCTGTCAACATTTGGGCTGATCCCACTTTTGTGGAACACTTAGGGGTATGGAGTTTTATGACACTTAAAAAAACAGAAGGTAGCCCCAGAAAGGCCCATCAGCATCCAGCTGTCTCCTAATTTTCAGTCATTCAACCATCTCTCCATTCAAGAGAAGCCAAGAAAATGAACAAACATCTGTATGAGATGCTTCAGGGAAGAGTGCAATGACCAATAAAAGTTTCTATCACACTATGTTTCTTCCAGCAGGTCTGTACAACTTGCCATTAAAAAGGGGTTTCTTCAAAGAATGTTTAGAGGCAGCGTATCACCCATAAGGGAAGAAGTGTAACAACATATGCTTCAATGGCAATTCAGTATAAGGATCATAGATCAATAATATCCTATAACTGTGACAGCTTGCAGAATTTGGGTGCTTTTATATGCAAACATTGCCAGTTACATTAACATATTTGAGTACAGTTTTTATTTAAACAAATATCATACTCAAGAAGCAGCCTGGCCAGATGGGAATATAGAACATATATGAGCCCAAACTACTTACATTAATACACATCTCCACACACGTGTGGGAGAGTATTGGCCTGGCCTTCCTATTACTTAACACTTTTACAGAAGAGAGGACAAAGGCATGCTTAACTCTCTCTCAGTACTGAAGCAGAACTGTATTATAAACAGTCAGCAGAATTTACTTTTGGAAAAGACACCAAACGGGGTTAATTTCCCCAGCTTTCCAGTACATGTAGATCCACCTCTACCTTAGAGAGGCTTTAAGCCATTAATGCCAGTTTCCAGAGTTTTGTTGATGACATAAAATTAACCCCACAAAGCAGTAAGTTAAGACAGCAAGTGCCTGTAATGCCTGATAAACTGCACACACAGAGTGCACCTACACTACCTTTACTGATTTAGTGTACAACTTGGATGTTAGCCAACAAATGAGGACAAGAGATGTTAGAAGTGAGCTAGAAGATCTGTAAAGACCAGTTTTATGAGCACAGGCCAACTGCCAAAGCATTTACTTTGAACCCCATGTTACCGTGGCTACAACAGCTTAAACCCAGCTCAAGTACATCTGCTCTGCACTGCAGTGCACACCCAGAGACTTGTCAGCTTGCTCTGCTTTACTCTCTTAACGTGGGTCACTCACACTGCTTTTAGGGAATCCACTGAGAAGCAAATTATTGAAGTCATCAGTAACAACCCTCAGTAACGCACCTGAGTCGCAATGTCACCTGGTACCAGTGAGTGAACTGTACTAGAGAAGTCACAAATTTACTCATTAAGCAGAGGGAAGAGAGGGGAAAAAAGCTGCCTAAATGCTGCTTCCGAAAGAGCTGTACAATGAATGACTAACCCAAGAAAAGCACAAGTAGGTCACCATTAGACAGACGCTATCCTAGCTTCAAATAGTTGGGAAGAAGTTCAGCACTTAAAGCTAAGATTTAAAGCTTCTAGTCATGCATACCTATAGTTATCCCCTACAGAATTATAGCACTTACTCATTCTGTACTGAATGGATTATTTTTTTTTTAAGAAATCTCAAAAGTTCACTAGTTCAAAGGATGTAAGATGTTCTTTAAATATGTGCTACCAGAATTGCTCCCCAAATCATCTCCATGCATGTATATTTAAGATTAATATCGTAAGATAAGTTTGTTTAGTGAAATGGAGAGGCTATGAGGAGAAATTTACATTTAGCAGCAATTTTCTCCCATGGCTCTTCAGAGAATAAAGAATAACGTTCTCCAGAGAACCCCTCAAAACAATTGCCCTTTTTCCACAACAGCTGCCATTTACTTACACTCTCACAAGGACGGATGCCATAGGCTGCCTCTCAGCAAAGAATAACTGTTACCTCGCTTTCATCCTTTCTCAAAGTCATAATCTATATCCCTACAGATAGGAAGCCACTTTCTCCCCTGGGGGCAATTGGCTTCATTCCCAGTAGCGAAAACAGAAGGCAAGTAGTGGCCATCTTTGTTCAGGCAGTTGTGGCTTCAATCAGACTGAAAAATGAGAAGTTGCAGGCACAATGGAGGGAAACACGCTTTTAGGATCCTTTCCCTAAAAATTAATCTCAGTCCTAAACATCCTCAAACCTGCTGCACCTGAATTAGCCAACAAGATGGATACACAGAAGGAGGAAATAGATCTGTATTTGAAGCATGAAAAAAAGGAAATTAGAAAATTCAGGATATATTTCATAAATAATTTCATTATTTATGGAAATAAACTGTGGGTCCTGCTGCCCTGAGTCAGTGAGGCAAGGCAGCTGTAAATCTGTCTAAACCGGCTCTGCATTCTCCAGTTGCTTTGTAGCTCCAGAATGCATAAAACAGCTATCACATGCCGGTCAACCTGACCCTCCGAATTGTTAGAAGTCTACTTTATTTAACATAGATTCACTCTTTAAGGATTTTCTTTTGTGTGAACTGGGTAAGAACACTGCCTACATGGAGTGTGAAAGATGGGTCAAGCCAAAGAAATTGCCAGAGGAGAACTACATAAAGGCTGAGCCAAGTCACTAATTTAGAATCAAAGGAAGCATTTGACTGGGGGAATGGGGGGCCAGGACATGGACAACACGACACAGACTTACAAAACAACCTTTATAGGTTTAAAATATGTTATTAATTACGCTTACCATAATTAACTGCAAAGTTAGGTAAATGCAGGCTTTAACAACAGACAGCCAATTCCATTTTCCTTGAAATTCTCTGTTAAAAATTGCTATGCAATAGTCTGTTTAAAACACTATTCTGAAGTTCATGGTTTTACTACTCCAGTTGTTTGGGTGATGATTACATTCTTCCCCCATCCTAAATTACCAATCAAATTGTCTACCTTAACTTAGTAGTCCTTAAGATTTTGCTGCAATGCATTGAAACTACAAAGTGTGGCAGGTAGGATTATTCAGCTGAGTTAATAGCTTTACCATTTCCTGACATTTTAGTGCTTCATTTTGCAGCCTTTAATTACATTTTGCACTAGAATAACAAAGAATACAAAACAATATGAAATGACATAAATGATACTCTTAACTAGAGCTGCCAAGATGCTTTTATCTCAGAGATGCCTGCAGGTTTTTTGCACTTCAGTTTCATACCTTTTCCAACATCTTGAGAAGCATGCTAGGCAGCCAGCTAATTCGATGGGTTTTGTTTCATTAAATATTCTTGCATGTAGCGCTTGCAATACTCCCTCCTCTCCCCACTCGCAAGGACATGAATACTCAGTTATAAGAAAGTTTAATTGACGTATCAAAAAGAAATCAATTTAGAAAGCATAATTACACTCTAATCCACGAGCGTACAAATAGTTAGATTTCCAGTTAAACTGTCAGCAAAGGCGGCAGTCTAAAGTTAATCAAGCATGCCATATAAGGTAACAATTAGACCAATTTACTCCTTCAGAAGATAAAAAAGCAGACTGGGAAAGAAGAAAAAAACAAAACCACCGAAGTCCCCAAACTACCAAGGGAACTAAGAGAAAGTCTGCATTGCATGTTCAACAGCCAGGCAAAAATCCAGAAAGCAGAACATGAGTTTGCACTGTTAATGCCAACAGGTACAGCTGAAACTGCCATCATACATGCGGTGCCTCTTATTTCACTGCAAATAAAGTGGGAATAATGTAACATCTCCTGCTTACACAGATCAGGAAATTAAATTATCACTTTGTACAGTTCACATGGTACAAAGAATATATTCTTACAACAGATGCACAAATGCAATAAACCCATGAAACGCCAGGAAAAGGTTTTACCATGCCCAAGCTTGCAAATGCCACATCTCATCACTGCTCTGGCATCATTATCTGACCAATAATTCACAGACCCTGCAGGGCCAATTAATAATACCTCATGCAGGTGACAAGTTACCAACATCTGAGCAGTTAAACACAGTTGACATACACTCTAGCAATGGCTACAGTATAACCGAAGAACATTAATATCTTTAAGACATTTCCTGAATGAGCATAATTGTTATACTCATTATACCCAATTATACTCACAACCTATTAGTGATCAGCTCTAACAATTAGAGATCTACCCCTTGCAACCCAATGGCTGAAGGGACTTACCAGTATCGAAACCCAGACTCTCGCAGACTAATAAAGCAATCTTCCAGATGACAACAGCTACTTACTTTTACAGCTATATAGGTTCTTCCACTCAAGTACTTCACCACCAGAAAATAGAGGGAAAGCACTCACAGTCCTAAGATAGTCTGCTTTTTTTCTTTTTAACATGTAAAAGTTCTTGATTCACTGCTGTTCATCCCATATCTGTGAAGTATCTCACTGCTCTTAGTGTTGTGACAATTCCCTTATTCTAGAAATGCAAGCATATTCAGGATCTCTTGATAAGACAGACAAGAGTACTGCAATTACCAAATCCGACAAGAACACTCACTTTATTCTTACCTCCCAGAATTAGCACCTTTCCGTATTTCATTAAATACCCAGGCAGCATTCAATTATTTCTCAGAGTAGCATTGCATAAACCTACAAACTGTAATCATCGACGACTTATTTAATTCATCTATCAGCTGGCCCGCCAGTACCATTTCACAGAAGAAATGAGCTGAGACAAAACAGCATCATATGGTCAGCTAAATCGGAACGTGTGGGAGGAAAAAAGGAAAGAAGAAACAAGTCCAAAGAATTAGTACTTCAAGGCTTTTTCTAGAGAGCTTTACTCTGATGTTTCAAAGTCTACCTTCCCAAATCGTTAGCACTCAACACTTAACAGAAAAAGAGGTATGGATGCAAATACTAAGGTATACCACAGACAACAATGAATGCTACCTTGGCAGTTTTGCCTGGCTTGCATTTGTGCATAGCTCAAGCCCAACAAGCAGTATAGACACATTCCAAGTCATTCATTCTTAAGTATTTCATTGGATTTCTGTAAATTTTCCTTCCACCTGCAAAAGAAAGCATCAAAGACCTAACAAAAGCAATAGTCTATATAGGGGGAACTGTGCTCATTTAATAATTGTTTCGACTCTTATTTCAGTTTATGCTACTATAATTTGAAAGGTGATTTAGTCATCACCTGACAGCTCAGACTTCATGAAGGATGAACAGATATCGCAAAGACTGCAATTCTGATTTGTTATTACATATCCTGAAGCCTCTCATGATATTTCAACATTAAAACCCGCGTTTCTACAACATTTTCATGCCAGTATAGAGAAAATTTGTGGTAGTGCAATTTTGAACCATGTTACCTGGGTGCAGGTATTAGAAAAAAAAAAATCTCAATTACATTCTCCACATCACATACATAAACTGCTTTAGAGATTAGATCTTGCTTTATTGTTTATACTGATTAACAGTGGATTATATAGGGCACACCTTCCACATCACTCACGGCTTTCTTACTACTTTTTTTTTAGAACTAATTTTTTTCGCAGAAGACAAGTGTGTGGTTTCTTATGTTCCCAAATATACTCTCATCATATTACTCTGAATTCCCTATGGAGCTACAGAATTGACTTCCCTCCCATAACACACTCCAATCTCTTACTACATCCCAAAGCTGCTTCTGCTCTGGCCCTGTGAGCTTACCTCCGCAACACTCTACCCTGTCGTTTTACTCAGCCTGGACTGCTGGGGATATGACGGCACATACTGTGGCTTAGGCACATGCATGACTCTGCACAACTGGTTTGTGACCAAATTAAATCATCACCTACTGAGCTCCCTGTGCCTTTGTATGCAAAGTGTTAATTTGGACTCCCATCCACTTACCCAAACATTAGTTTTCATTGAATTTGCTATTAAAAAGTTGTCTTTAGTTATCATAGTTTCATGCCCCGTATATTTCACTGAAAACAGTCAAGAGATTCAAATATCAGTCAGAGGGGACAGACAAACAGAATAAAAGCATGGAAATACTTAAGCTTCCCCACCACTGTTCCAATTGTCTTTGCATCTGTCCTAACACCAGGCTGGAAGAAAAAAAGAACACAAACCTGAAATAAACATAATGAGACAAGCTGCTGGAGAGCTTTGCCCTTCAAGGACATGGGGAAACATGCCCACCAGTACAGTCCTCCAAAACTGCTAGTAAGAGAAGCTGGTAAAGCTAGAGGAGAAGAGGCAGAGAAAGTGAGCCTAAATGTTATAGAAAAGAGGAAATTCTTATCTGGGAAGACAGATGTGCACAGCAAACAAGGTTCTTCAAGTACATATTTTTTTTTCTTTCCAATGAAGTCTAGAAACTTCCCCAATTTTCTAGTTTAATCATGGAGAGATGGAGCGGTTGTTATTAAAGTTAATAGACTTAAAGCAGCAACACCAGACTAAGCGCTTCTTAAACATCCAGTACCTACTACACTATGCAGTCTTTACTTTAAACCATGCTACTACAAATTGAAATGCCTGTAAAAATGGATAAAGAAGAGAAAAGTGAAAAAACTCAGCATAATAGGCCTAAATACTTTCTTTTGTAGATAGCAGATGCGCTGTAAGTTAGATGTGCTAGTAACTGCCTCCCACCTAAGTTAACATTTATAGAGCAGGAAAGAACAGAGTTTCTCTGCATTCTTGACAAACTCTTGGCCAGACACGCAAATGCTTTTAGAGAGCAGACCTTTAAAATTATGTTTCTGCCAACTGAAGGGGGGGAAAAAAACCCTACCTTTTCTTCTCCTGAAGAGCGTGAATATGGTTCATGTAATTAATCATTTTAAGGGGGGGATGCCTAAGCAGCAGTAACACAAGAAAATACATTGGAAAAACAGAATCAGAAGCTCTTGGGTGGGTGATTGTACTGGGCAGGAGAGGCACAAACTCACTTCAAATACTCTTCTTCGAGACATAATCGAACCACTGTAAAACATCAAAACCTCTACAAAGGCATACATATAAACAATATTTAAAGCATCTTCCCCAATCTCTCACAGGCTCCTCTAACCAATAAAATTCAAGTATGACCTTTCAAGCAGGCAAAAGGGCTTGTCAACGAACAGCAACAGTGATCCCACAAAGAATGTGAGCGATACATCAATGCTAGGACAGCATGTTAAGTTGACAGCAGCTGGGGGTCAGCTGGACTCAACAGCCCCTGTGTGCTGCACCGTCACTGACGTGGTGATTGAGGATCCAGGCATTTTTGAAGTGATCAGTCAGCTGTTCTGACATACTGCCAAGAAAAAATATGGGGCACAATGAAAGTAATGATTTAAACACTTCCTCAGAAAAAAAAAAGGTAAAACAAAACTTGAACTTCTGCAGCCAGAATGTCTTTTACAGCCTTTTAGAAGAAAGGACATCTTGTAGCATTTAAAACACATTGTCTTTTGTCAAAAACATCACACAGATAGCTGCTACCAGGTCACCTCATATATATACATACATACACACACGCACACAAAAGAAGTCACTTACTTCCCCCTTCAGACACAACAGTCTAAAAACATTTTGGAATGGGTTAGGTTGTTGTCTGAAAAAGCCAGAAACTCAGGAGGTAGGGAAAAAAGGCACATCTGGTAACAGCCTCGCAAGTAGTTCTTTACCTAGGAATACTGTACCTGCCCAGCAGTACTAGATCCAAAAATACTGTAGTAGCTTGTTGGTTTATCTGTGCAGAGAGATATTTTCATACATCTGGCAAGTCAGGACTCGCAGAATAATTTAGCCCTTTTGTGAGACTGCCAAAATGGCAAGAGCCAGGCATCAGATTTCTTCCAACAATTAAATGGGTCAGACAAACTACCTATCAACTTTCTTCCAGAAAACAAAAATACCCATAATAGCAATAGTTTTATGATGAAGAAGTGGAATTTATTGTTAGGTGAAGCTAGCATTTTAAAGTTAGATCATCACTGCATTAGTCTGCAAACTACCTTACTTGAGAGCTGAAAGTAAAGTCTACAAAAAGAGTCTCCTCATAGTTTGATTTTCCTGCAGCTAGGAATCAACACAGGCATGCAATAGCAGTCAACAGGAACAAAATATATGCCTACATGACTAGGAAAATATCTATGAAGTCTTCTTTTAAGTGGAAAGAATTAAACATGTTTTGGAAAGCCCATGCTAGAAGACAGAGTAAGTGAGCAGTAAACACACATAGGTTTTGCATGTGAAAGGCAAGAATCATTTTAAATCAGCGAAACAAGTCAAATCCACTATACTTGAATGATATATTTCTAAAACACCGTATATCCAAATGCAACTGGAAAGAACTGGATAATGCAGACTTCATCAAAAAAGGACTTGATATAACACCACCATTTTCTTTTGAAAATGTTTGCTAACATTGAGAAGGTGGGAAAATGGGGATCTAGAAATGGATAGCAATAAAAACAACTATAGTTTAAGGTTCATTTGGGGTTTTTTTCATTTTCTACCAATAGAAATTTGTGAATGTTTGCTATATGACTTGTAAACAGAATGGCCTACCACATCTACTAAATAACCTCCTGGGACTAGACTGTATTTCCTTGTCAAATTGAGCTTAAACTTCTTAAATAACGTAACTTAAAGCAAGAAACATAATTATTTTACTGGAGTAAAGAATATCAATTGCAAGAGGCTTCTTCAGGTACCCTTGTATTGAATTCACATTCTAGGATTATATTTTTTAAAAATCACATGAAAGCATAACAACGATTCTGCAGTTTCAGTAAATCTATTCAAATACTGAAATAAACATTTGTATCTGCTTCATCTCTGCCAAAAACATTTACACCACAGTATAATTACTTGAAAGTTATGCTAAAGTAGTAACTACAACTCAGGTTATTTTATAGATATGGATCCTACTCATAATGAATGTACACATTCAACATAAGTTCAGGAAATTCTCTTCAGCAGCCTTCGTTAGGGGTCACACAAGCACTCTTCCTGCCCTCACACTCCCAGGCTCAAGCACATAAGGGTCAAGGCAACCCACGTGGCCCCAGTGCAAATAAAACCGAGCTGCATGAGCAGAGGGCAAGTTGCCGGATCGACAAGTACAGAACCTAAGTACAATAGTTATATTAAGCAACAGCTTTTTGCTCAAGTATCCATGCATGTGACTCTCACTTAGCAGCTTGGTCATGTAGGAGATGGAAGCTAGAAATTCAGCTGAAAGATCAGAGAGCTAACTCTCACTGCATCTGTTCTCAGTGCTTCCATCAGCACATTGTTCGGTTAGTGCATACACGAAAACCACGTAGCCTCTCTCCAACCCCTCACCACAGGGACCTCACTGAAATAAGCTATGAAGATAGTCTGAGATTTAGCTGAACAACTTCCAATATACAGTGAAGCATTTGTTGATATCATTTGTTATTATGGCTCAATATGTAATCCACTTTAGTAGCGTGTGCCAAAAACTACTCTTCCTACAATCAAAAGGAACAAAACAATCTAGGCATTAAGTAAATAGATCTTGCTCTACACAAATACAGCATTTCAAGTAATCAGACTACATAATTTTGCTTCAGTCTGATGAGCAGGAGACAGGCACTCTGGACTGAAGAAAGAGAGGTTCTCAGACAATTTGTGAAATCTTAAGTGTGATTGTTACTCTGTCAAAAAATAACGCTATAACCATAGATATCTTGCTGTACAAGGTCTGATAAACAGCACCAGTGAGGCTGTTCCAGAACTAGTGAGATTACCTGGGCCTTTAACAGTCCCATAAGAAAAAGTAACACACCAGTTGAGCCAGGATCCACAGCCAACACTGGGCCTTTTCTCCTGCCAGAATACAGATCTCTGTAGAAGCAGCAGATCTACTTGAGGGATTACTCATTTGAGGGGCACCGGATTCAAAACAGGCTGTCTTAGAGACTATTTTATGAACCAGAGGTTCTACTACAAAGAAGGTCAGCTAATTTGTCAATCTCTCCACAGCCATGAAATGTTTCAGATTTACAACCAATCATTCCCACACCTGGACTGCTTTGGACAAGTTATTTACCTCCCCGTTCATGTAACACTGACCTACCCTGCCGTTCCTCAGAACATCTCCATTTTCCACACAGAATCAGACAGAAGGATCTTCATGTTTGCAACTGGGTGTTTGTTTTCACAAAAGCTCATGTGAAATTTAATAATCATTGATCAAATGACTGGCAGGCAATGAAAGAGTGAATACATTTCAAAGACAAATTTTTTTCTCACTTTGTTCACTGTTAAAAACAAACTGTCTTACATTTACTTTTTTAAAAAATGGCTGATGCACCAATGCAACCCTTTAAGTAGTATCACGTATGTACACATTTGAATGCATCCAATGACATCTATTTATTGATGCTGTGGGTGGTTTGTAAGATTAACAACAAATAGCTTTGCATTTGAAATGCGTCTTGATAGAAAGCTTTCATGCTCTAGAACCCAAAGACCACTGTAGAAAGTTACACAGACTGGGACAGACAGATTTGACCTTTTAACACTGACCTGCACGTCTCTAGGGAAAACAAATCACAAATGACTGTTTTCTGATGAGGGATGATTCAGGCATCTTCATGTCAATGGATAACTACACCTACAGACTTTGCTACCAACAGATAGCTCATAAAATTTTGTGAGCTGCTTAACCACAAAGACCTGCAATGAGTAAAGTGTTAGAGTCTTTAAACCATACCAAAGGTTTACCTGTTTTTGCACTACATAAAAATTTATTCAAAGTAGAGCTATTGCATTATCACCTAGTATCTCTTGGGGAATACCAAAACATTGCTGATCAAGAATCTATCTTCGCAATAATACCAGTATCTGCTACACCAAGAGACTGAAGCATTGCTTTGATAATTAACCATTACCCAGAACAATCTGGCAAAGTTCACTATCAAGCTCCCTGTTGGTTTGACAGAGGAACCAGTGACTGTTTCTCCAGCAAATTTTGATAGTACAACTTAAAAATAAACTGTTCTGCCTGGAAAATAAGAGTGGGGAAAGAGACAAGAGAAAAAACTTATGGACACCCACCTGCCTATGAGATCAAACTTCTTTTATGAATTGTTGTTTTAATTTCTAATTGCCATGACTGCTAGAAAGAATTGCAGAGTACTGTAAAGATAGTCAAACCCCTGGGAAGGTATCTAATCTATGTGGTCAGCATGGTGTGATGATGTGGAAGCAGAAGATAATATGGCCCAAGGATCTTTGGCAGTCTTTAAAATAATCGTCTTTCATGGTAAAACTACTCTATTTTAAGTGGCTGATTGAAAGGTACTAATAAGGCATTTAGGTTGATGTGTACTGGTGTGGGGAGGATTGCACCATTTCCAGAAGAATTTAAAGACTCTTGGCTCTTTAGATAGAGGACTTTCAAGAGCTATTAAGAAGTTACCTACCTAGCCCAGGAATCATCTGCATATTGAGATCTCTGTCAGGATAGGGCTAAGAAACAACTTTGTGAACCACCCATTTTACTTCACTGACATCACTCCTCCTATTGGGGCCATAGCTGAGAACAAATGAGTGAAGTCTTGGTTTACCAGTCAACTTTGAGAGAACCATAAAAAACCTGCTTTGGTAGCTACAGCCAGAAATCTGGTTTAAGACCTGTAAAGAAGAGAGGCATTTAAAGATCCTCTCTCCTGAAAGAGCATCAAGGAAAAGAAAGATCTCAAGCAAGGTATATTCTAAGTTGAGTCACTTAGCTACACAGTTCTTACTGGAATACTGCACTGAGGCACAGCACTGCACCCTTAAAGGTTAGCAGCTTTTTCCTCCCTTTTCTTTTTATTAATCCGTCTTCAGTGCAGAGATGCAAAGCTTCTTTCCCATCTCATCCCTCTTATATCCTAACTGCATGAATATTAATTTTCCCAGACTGTCTACTGCCGCACATTCCCCCAAGTCACAAACCTTCAGTCAGCAAATACCACTAGCCTCACACTCTGCTGTGCCTGAAAGCTAACAAAAGCACTGCTATAGGTAGAGTCAAAGCCAGAAAAGCAGACTACTTTTCTGCCAGACACCAAAATATGAGGTATTGAGAACTGTGGTACCAATTAAAGCTGCTCAAAGTAAAAAGCAGCTGCATGTCCTGTTGCTGAATGAAGTTGGTTTCGATTAGGGCACGTCACAAGTTAACGCACTGCAAATAAGTAGTAAGCACTCTCTTGCTGGCAATTCCAAATACACAGTGACTAGTACCGATGTCTGCAACACCAAAGCACATGCAAACGCTCACAAGAGGATCAGGTTTTCTTTATCTTAGCCAATGCACAATGCAATTTGCAATTAACAGGTCTTTTCTTCCTTTGTCCTTGGGACAAAATTCATAACATTTAAGATTGTTTGTCTCTCCTTAAAGCAAACAGAATCATTGATTACAAAAAAACTGATCATAAATGGTATCCATTAAAGCCATCCGATCACCAGCCACAGCACCCTTTCTACAGAACATCTTGAAGCTTCTGAAAGTCCCTCTGATCCACTGAGCTGGAATAGACATACTGGTTATAGATATTTGGGTTCAAGTTAAATAGGCTTTCTATGACTCTCTGAACCTGAATTCTTTCATTTCTATTCCCCTTTGAGGTACCTTTCTACACAAGGCTCCCTTGCCTTCTGCATATGTTCCCTTAGAAATCCACCTCTAAACTCCGAGTGTCCTAAAACAGAGATGGAGTCCTGCTCAGTAAGAGGAACAGTCTATAAAAATCTCACTGAGGGAACTGGCTATGCCTAATTATTTATCTCTTTAAGTGGCTCCCAAATGTTCTGGACCACTGACAGCATTCAGTATGTCTTCCACAGAGTACCTTAATCAAATTTAGATTATTTTTCAAATAGGGAGGCAATGAAGTTTTGCAGACATCTTGCTGCTTTCCTGGGGCCCACCACTGACACACAGATATCTCTTCTAAACAGAGTACGCTAAAACCACACACTGCCACAGACTAGAAGGCTGTTTCTTTCTCGCTGTAGCCACACTTTACAGGAACAAACCTTCCCAATACAAGGCACGAGTTCACTCCAACTCTCTGCCCAAGCATTGTAGAACATACTGATAGTTTAAAATGCCCTTTATGCCCTTGTGAACAGCACAATGACATGAAGACTCCACATACAATCCTTTATGTGTATTGTTGGTGAAAATTTGCCAAACCTCCCATGCAAAGGGTGTCTGCCAACAGTGACTCTTGACTTAGACTAACTGCATGGTTAATTCAGTAATAGCAAAGACATTAACTTAACTTTCGAAAATTCTAAATTTTGCATTGCTTCTAGGTATAAGAATGAAAATATTTTGAAAAAAAATCAAAGCATCAAATATTTTTCCACTTGAATTAGTTTTCAAAATGCAAATAAGGAACTACACCAGTCGCCTGAACACTAACCTGAAAGTTATGACCAACTGGTTCATCGAATCGTAGAATAGTTGGGTTGGAAGGGACCTCTAAAAGTCATCTAGTTGTGATGCAGGTCAACTCCCCTGCCGTGGACAGGGACATCTTCAACTAGATCAGGTTGCTCAGAGCCCCATCCAACCTGACCTGGAATGTTTCCAGGGATGGGGCATCCACCACCTCTCTGGGCAACCTGTGCCAGTGTCTCACCACCCTCAGCATAAAAAATTTCTCCCTTAGTTTAGAGAACTAAAGTTTAAAGCCATTCCCCCTTGTCCTGTTGCAACAGGCCCTGCTAAAAAGTTTGCCCCCACCTTTTTTATAAGCCCCCTTTAAGTACTGATAGGCTGCAATACAGTCTCCCCAAAGCCTTCTCTTCTCTAGGCTGAACAACCCCAACTCTCTCAGCCTTTCTTTGTAGGAGAGGTTTTCCATCCCCCTGATCATTTTTGTGGCCCTCTTCTGGACCCGCTCCAACAGGTCCGTGTCTTTCTTATGCTGAGGGCTCCAGAGCTGGACGCAGTACTCCAGGTGGGGTCTCACCAGAGCAGAGTAGAGGGGCAGAATCACGTCCCTCAACCTGCTGGCCATGCTGCTTTTGATGCAGCCCAGGATACGACTGGCCTTCTGGGCTGCGAGCGCACATTGCTGGCTCATGTCCAGCTTTTCATCCACCAGTACCCCCAAGTCCTTCTCGGCAGGGCTGCTCTCAATCCCTTCATCCCCCAGCCTGTATTGATACTGGGGGTTGCCCCGAAACAAAGTTTTGGAAAGCCCTTCTCTTCACATGTTGTTTTTAAAATTTTTAGTAGTAAAATCTTCTATCTGAAAATATGAATTAAACTTGTAGAACCGTTGCTGTAACTGAAAACATAATGCCTTTTTTTCTTTAGTATCTGCTTGCAGGAGAAGCCATGAATAGTCATTTCCAAAGTCTTACTGATGGCTCAATTATAGTTTATGTTGTCATGCATTTGGCATGACAATATCACCCATTCACTGCTATGTGAAGAGTTCACAACTTCTCTGCCCCCAGGCCTTGAAAGAGATTGCTTACCAGTAAAAGCAGTAGCAAAGCTGAAGTAAATTGAAACTGAAGAGATAACAGGCAAGCACAGAGGGAAAGAAAAAGAATGTACTGGCCAAGCAGTTTTGGTGACATTATTCAATCAGCAAAAAAGAAAAACCTATGGCAAAACAAAGCCTTTTCCACTGCTCCTGTTCAGGGTTCTGTTGTCTTGTTTGTTTCCAAAGTACAAGACATTAAAATTGTCTTTTTTTCAGGGATGTAGTCTCTCCTTAAGTTATCTTTAAAACAAAAACAGATCAAGTTCACAGTGTTCCTTTTGTGAAGAAAAAAAAAAATCAAAAAACAAGAGGTAGTCTCAAATATTGTATTTATTTGTATTTGTGATTTACAAGTCTGAGCTAAGGATTACACTAGAAATTCAGATTTCTTCCCTGAAACAGTCTTTCCAAAGACTTTTCTAAGTTACACAAATGATTTCTCTTCTTCCCTGCCCTCTCCTCCCCCCACCATCTCTTGAGAACCGCCTGAAGGCAAATATAATTGGAACCTTGCACTCACTGCAGACCTGTCATGAACAAGAACATAATCCAGGGTCATCAGCAGGCTAAAGCCAGCACACTGCACTGCCATGCAAGATGATCAGTGTTTGGATGATAAGCATGCCTTACAGGCCAGCATCGCAGCCAAGGCAAGCCTAACTGACCCGAGAGAGGGCAGCTCGCATTGTTCTCAAGCAAAATCTGTTCAGACCATCTACAAAACAGCTCTGATAGCTCTGAAAGCAATTGTACCTATTCCCCCCTCCCAGTTAAGAGGACAAAAAAAAAGTGAACTAATTTTATTTAACTAAGTGGAAAAACAGCAGTGGTACAGTGGAGGGGGGGGGGGGGGGGGGGGGGGGGGGGGTGGAGGTTGAAAGCAAGGATCTGCTTACAGCCAGAGAAGAATATCATTAACTATTAATAACAAAAAGGCTGCAATGCAGACAGCTTGAAATCTGGTACAGCTTACTAAATCACAACTGCATACGAGACCATTATACTACAGTATACCAGTAATAGCTCCACAGTTCAGAATCCTTATCTTGAAATCTCACTTTCAGTGAGAAATTCATACATTTACATGAAGACCACACAGCACATCTTTCCAGCGATACAGCACTTATTATGATGAGAGCTGTGTGAAAATTCAAAAAGATTTCTTCTAGTCAAACATTCATTTTAAAAGTAGGTCCTTCTGAAACAGGATGTTTTATGTCAAACAATTTATAGACAATATTCAATAAAGCGTAAGTGCAGATCTTATTCAGTCTGCAGTAACATCGGGGAGGGAGAGGAAATGCAAGTCATACATACCTAACAAAGTTTCTTCACTAGGAAGAAATGATGCAAGTTTCCTCTGGAAGGAGTCTTGTTAAAGCCAGCCTCTTATGCCAAGACAGTGGTTCCAACTTCTTTCCACCTCACTTCAGAACACTGGCAATCAGTAAGCAGTTAATACTGTATTAATAAAGCAAGGTATGGCAGAGAATTTTGCTGAGTGCCAAATAGGGGAGTGGTGGTTTCATTTTTTGTTTGGGGTTTTGGGTTATTTTATGTTCAGTATACTAGCAGCCTAGGTGGAGCCCTCTGTTCACATTAAGGAAATCAATTTAGCTGATCCCACTTTCTTCCCATTCCCTGGACAGACATTTCAAAGAGTATTGATCTGCCCTTTCAGGTGCACTCTTCCCTGGTGAAATACAGAGTAACTGCTATCTGTTTTCCAGAATGACAGGAGGACAAAGGGCTGAAGGAAAACAGGGGAGACTGTCTGCAGGGAGAAGGGCTGGATCACACTGGTGCTACTGTCAGAATATACGATGGGCAATGCCAGGCGTCTCGGAGCTGTGAAATGAGCAAAGAGCAAATTGGGATGAGAATGCCCAGCGCTGAAGCAAAGTGGGGATGCTACGGGAAGGAGAGCTGCAGCCATTTCAGTGCTGCAGTTACCCCCACTCTCCTCACCACGTCCTTGCTGCAGTCAGTTCACAGAGCTGGAATTGTGCGGTACTGTTCCCCTGCTGTCACCCCACTCACAGGCTCCACAAAGCAAAAAGGATCTAAAGAGTCCAGCCCTAGTGCTGGGCCTCACCACTTATGTGCTCTCCTTTCTCAAGCAAGGTGGGTCTCGTTTGGCATGTATTATAAGAAGGGCATATTTGATCACAACTGCTCCTGGTCTGTCAAGCCTCTCAGAGTGGAGAAGGCTGTCCACACAAATGGGTGTTGCATAAAGACAGAAAATAACAAGGTAAAGAACCATTAACAGAAGATTTTTAGTGACATTCCTAAATTCGCAAATTAGAAATTAACAACATGGTTTCAGAGTAACTCATACAAGAAATACACTGGAGACAGAGAAATAAAACACATGTAGAGAAATATTTATAAGAGTGTCCAGAGCCACACCAAGACATGTCAGGGTGGAAAGCCAATCGGGACAGTTCTACAACAAAAACTGCAGATAGTAGGAGGGTGGTCCACTTACTAGAACAGAAGTGGAACAAGAAAGATAATAAATCTGGAGTCACAACCACATCAAAGGAATACTGCATGTGCTTAAGTGTAAACTTCCTTCTTTCTGGTGTTTAATTTTATTTGGGGATTTGAATGTAGCAATTCATTATCTCTGGGAGTAAAAGTAAAAAGCCTGGAAAAAATGTAGATGTTAACAAATCTCAAAAAAAAAACCAAAACAATCCACCCTTCTTTCTCAGGCCTGAGAAACGAGCACAGCTCACTTTCATTTCTTTTTCCAGAATAGAAGCTGGCAACTTCTCAAAGTGTTTGGGAGAGTATTATTTTTTCCCTTACACTTGAAGTTAAGCATGCTGGTAACATTTTTTGTCCCGCCTTCCCATTCCCACTGAGTTTGGAACTCTCAGGAGTTCAACTTTCACAGACCCAGGACACCAAAAGACATCCGTGATTTACAGCATCTTGCCATAACGAGAGAGTGTGGATATCTACTCCTTGCTCTGAGCTCTGCAGGTCTGGAGTACAGCAGAAGCAAGGGAGCAGCTTTCTGCCCTTGTAGCTGCCTAACAGCGGGTGCATAGACATTTTGAGAGAGGCTCAGTCCAAATCAGGACCAGAGAGCCGTTTCCACTGAAAGATATGACCCACTGCTCACAAGCCAATGTTTGCTGAAACACTGAATTTGCCATGTCATAGCCTGCAGGCTCCCTCCAAGAGGATGAAATTTGATGTTTGGCCCTCACATTCAGGGGCTGTTTGTCAAAATTTTAACATACCCACAGTGAAGAAATGCAGTCATGCATCCAAACACAAGAAAGGTTATATTTAGAGTACAGGAGATCATTATGGAAAAAGACTAACACGAAAAATTTAATGTTGGGAGTGGATAAATGGTTTATCATCATGAACAGCACTGATCATGAGCTATACAGTTGATTGTAGCAGGGCAACACTCCTCTGAGTAATGCAATGCCAAATTAATGAAGCTTTGGGGAACATCAGAAACAGAAAACAATAAAATTATTTTGTCCAACATATGTTTTGAGACTGAAGCTAAAGTACTGCATCCATCTCCGATATCCATACTTTTAAAAACATGCTAAAAAATGGAGGAGGATGCAGAAGAGTGCTGAAAAGTTACTGAAAATAGGCAGGAAAATTCGTTTAGTGTCATATACTCAGATTATTAACAAAGAGAGATAAATGTGACTCTAACTTGCAAGTATTACCAGGAAATACTTCACAGGAAAACACCAGATAGTAATAGGCTACTATGACAAAATCATGACTGGGGATCCTTCCAGATTTTTTTTTTTTCCCCCCTCATCTTTATTTTCTGCCTAAAACCTCAAGTAAGCTTTATTTCTTATCAACATTAAAATGTCTGCACAGTCAGTAGTCCTCAAGTTATATATATGGAGATACCTAAGTTTCATAGAGAACTGGTAGGTGATTCTTTTCTTCTTTGCTGTTTGTAAAGGCAAAGTATATTTGCATGATCCAAACAAATCATCTGCTGAGAAGACGAGTGATAATGCTGTCTGAGCTGCCAGGATCTGAGACATTTTTGAAAAAGCATCTTTGCATGACAAAAATCTAATGCTACATCAAACAGCTTTTCATTAGCAGAATGCTAATAAATTGATATCCTCAAGTAACAAATTACGAAGACTCTGGGCAACAGGAAGTCTCACAGCAAATGTACATTCAATTTTCATAAAGATGTTTTGCCCCAGTATGAGCTCAAGTTTGGGGAAGACAGTGCCAGATGAACTGAGGAACTGAGTTTCTAACAGGCTGCAAATCTGCTCCATTAGTTCTCAGCTGCACTTTGAAAACCAAGCCAAGCAATGATCACTGATGCTTTGTTTCTTTCAAAACGCTCTGTACTTTAACAAAAGGTTATTCACTTTAAAATTCAGCTACATCTCTTTTGTATTGAAAGCCTGCCTCTGGACAGCACTGGAGGATTCCAAGATCTCATAGACTTTTCAATCTGTAAATCACAAGGCTTTTGCTCAAGTACTAAAAGCGAGACTCACAATAACATTAGACAGAGACTTGGTAGCAGGCAGCAAAGCAATGAGAGGGGAATCACAGGACTTGAAATTCACCCTGTTGTGCTTCTCAATAGGAAATACAATGCTATTCTAACAACAATGATTAATCACTACCAAAGGAAGATGGATTCACTACTCAGAACCTTCAAATCAAGCCTAAATGACTTCTCTGGAAAATATGCTTGCATTAATGTATTTTGAAAACCCAGCAAGACAACCTAAAATAAGGCTTCATAGCCTCAATTATTCAAGAGACCATTATTACTAGATCATCTCAATAGATTACTTTTATTGCCAACAGTGCTGAATACTAACTATGGCTCAGGATTTCACTGCGCAATATACTGCACTGACAAGTAAATAGGCACTTCTAATGTAAGAAACCTAGATTTTCATTTTTATGATTAGTTTTATCAATAAACCAGAACAGAATATACCAGCAAGTGCCACTTACATGGCATCTGCAGCTGCCTTGCATCTGCAGTGCAGCAGTTCATTTGCCTAAGTAAACTCAGGAGTTTTGGTACTTAACTGGCAACAGATTTATTAGCCTAGAGTGCCACATTAGCAAAACCAACCCTGGGAGAAAGCTAGGCAAAGACCAGCTAAGAAAACATTAGAAAGGAGTTGGACAGAGTGATCTGTGAACACAAATACGAGCAGCACCTGAGCATTGAAACCCAGAAGTTACTGCAACCTACAGTTTGTCAAAATTCTCAGTCAATGCATGACAACCGGTTAAATTGTGAGCAGGACTGATGGTGAATAAACAGATTACTACTTAGCACAAAAGATCATAAATCAGTTTACGTTTTTGTTTTTGTTTTAGAGAGTTCTCTTTTGCACAAAATACTAAGCTGGCTCCTGTCCCAATGCTTAGCAGCTACATTAGCGCCAGACAATGATTTGCCAGCACATCTAATGCCACCACAGTAAACACATTCCGCAACACAGACATCAAAATCCTGGGATCTTACACCTGCACTTTCCAGAATGTAACATTCCTCGTCCAATGCACTACTGTGCCTAATGGAAGCTAAGCAGCCACTGTAATAGTGGAGCTCATTAAGGAGACATTTACAAAAGACAGAAATATCCAGCTGCCAGAGTGGGACATCACACAGAAAATAATCATCTCTGTGCTCTCTGCCCTGATCCACAAGGGAAACCCACAAAAAATATTCAAAAAAATGAGCTTTGAAACAAACTTCACTGAATACCAAAACCCATGAACTCAGTAGATATAGAGTGCCATAAACCCAGTAATTTTACTCCCCTCCATTCACCTCTTCATGTTCCAAACAAACTACAGTATTTTTCTTTCCCTGGAAGATAAATTCATTTTACCACTTCTTTCACTCCCTCTTCCCATCCCCTCATCCCCATTGCTTCCATTTCAAAGACAAAGATTTGGACGCCAAAAAGCTTGTCTAGTTTCCCACACACATGCCTATGCCAAAACATTTAATAATAGTTTCTCTACCTCTGAAACTCGGTTTGCCTACACTCTAACACAGTCACACAATAATGTCCATCTTTCAAGGGCTATTTTTTCTTCACATTTGCCAAATCTAGATGAACTCCCTTCTCAGTTGCCCTTTTAACTGACCGCCTGCTATATATACACACACCATAAACAGAGGATACAAAAGCTGCCATCAATCCAGTTCATAAAGGCTTTTCCTTACAAAGGCGGATTCCCTCCCATCATAGCAGGATAAGGCAGAAAAACTTCACCGATTCTCTGAGCATGAATTGAAGAAAAGTAGAATTTGGGTCTAGTTACAGAACTAGCTTTCGCTCCCACTCATGGTTCAGCACATCCACCTCCAGGAACCCAGATGCTGCAACAGAACCTATCCATACATCCAATTCCTCTGATCGTGCTCTTTTGCCAAAACCCTGTGATAACTGTCATTAGTACCCTTCATCATCTAGAGGGTCTACCTTGTTTACTGACTTTGATACTTTAGACCACCTTTTTAGGAACCTGTGACCAAACTGATTTCCTATTTTTATTTAAGCACAGAGAAGAGAGAAAGATTGAGAAATAAGTCTAGAGAATGTCTATTTTAACATCTTGTGATGATACTCAAGGCTATCTTCATTTTTTCAGGCACACCCATTTTCAGGACTCTTACATCTCAGTCTGAATCCTGGAATTATTACAACCCACTCTTATGAGTGGGAGTTGAAAACGTGAAAAAAAAATCTTCTACATATCCAGCTTTGGTTCTTCTGAACACCACCAGTCCTGTAGGCTTAATTAAAAACAAAGAAGCAAAAAAAAAAAGCAAAGAAAAAAACATAAGGGATGACAGAGTCACTGGCTTAACAGCACTTAAATTCTCTGCCAAGACACAGAATTCTTTCTGTTCCTGCCTATTTTCCCCAGACACCTCCACCTCCTCTTCCCCATTAAACTAAACCAATATGTTCACACAGTTAAGCGTTCCAGTAACTTGGTCAATATAAAATATTCATAGTACCTCCAAATCTATCAAATTAGGATAATTATTCCCTCCCAATTCAAGAGACATAAAACATCAGAGGACTGCAAGCGCATTGACGCTGGCAACTCCGTAAGATTGTCCTCTGTGGAAGAATTAAGAACTAAATCATGAGGGCATTTAATGATAGCACGGTCCAGATTTCATCATGTTTTACCACTTTCACAGGTTGGAGACGTTCAAACAAGGTGTCACAAACCCTACTTAACACCTAAAATTTTGTTAGGCAAAACTGAATGAATACAAATCAGAACATATGGAGCATTTCTTCTGTCTTTCTTGATGCAACCCACAGAAGTGATTAGCTTGGCTTCTGACCAATTTGACATCTTGACAAATTAGTCAGTTCCTCACAGAAAAAGGATCTCAACTATTACATGTTTAGGCAAGGCAGGTTAATTTGATTATTACTCAACTCTTCTCCCACTCCCAATTATTCAAACCTCTACAATAAAGTGAAAAACAAGAGATCTTTGCACATCTATAACAACACACAACTCACATCAAAAGAATATGTGATAAAGCCTGCTGGCAACTCAAGTTGCCACCAACCCTTGTCGTCAAGATGTCAGTGACTGTGGGCCTACTAAATCATCAGAAAAACATTCAAATAAAGTGATTTCAAAGCCTTCAGAACTAAAAAGCTATTGTTGGCATTCAAACTTCCTGAGATCAGTATTCACATAAACTTTCACTAGAAATACTATAGAAGCACCCTGGTTCCACTTACCACTTAGTTTCCTAGACCACAAATGGTCTGCACACAGTTGAAAAAAATCACTAGTGTAATCCATTTCAAAAATTATTTCCTGAGTTCACACTACAAAAACAGAACGTGTGTGATGGAAATGAAAAATACATTCTCTGTGCTGGGGGAAAAAAATCCAAAATGTACTTAAAATAGGAGCTAAATCAGACTACTTAGAACAACTCTATGGTTAGGGTCACAAGTACCATTTAAACTCACTCGCTGACACTAACTTGCATAGTTTGCACCCTCAGGCACAACATGGCTAAGACGGAGCTTTCAGTGTTCAACCCAATACTGGGGTTGAACAGTCTATCAACAACATTCTATCAACTCCTCCAAAGTCCTTACCCTCAGACCTATATTTAAGTCTTGCCTAGGTTCTTACCTCACTTATTAGGTAATTTTTTTTCCTTTGGACTTCAGAAATCTGCTCCACATACATCCTCTTACAACCCTGCTACACAATAATCATTCTACTATGTCACAATGACAGCATCTGTCTTTTCTACATCATTCTGCCTCCTTTCTCTATCAACAAACTTACTGGGGTTTGGTTTCAAAGTCTTCAGACTCAGCTACAAAATGCCAAGTCCTGCTTCTGATCCATACTTAATCAAAACCTCTGCCATAGGCTGCTTCAAAAAAAAAAAAAGGAAAGAAAAAAACAGTTTCAGCCTACCACCTTTGAGTTCTATCCCTGGCTATCCTTCATGTTTGACAGACATCACCAAGAAACACCGGTAAAGCTACTTGTCATACGCCTCAAAAACCTCCCCTACCTCTCCTCTGTCATAAGATTTCCCAAAGGTTAGGCTGCTGTACACAAATAACACATCATTATAACCTCATTTCAGCTCCTTGTCCTTCCGGATTTCATAAACTCTGAGGCACAGACAATTTTAGCTCTGTGTTTGCACAGCACCTACCACAGCGAGGTCTTGCTCAAAGAGTGTCCTACAGAGTAAACAGAGTTGCATGGACACATAAACAGTAATCTCAGCAATTCCAGCACTAAGACTTGGCAGACGTTTATCATGTGATTCACAGTCTATTTACCCTAGAACATCTCATTCTTACCTTCAGACAAACAAAAATCACATACACACAAATCCATTTAAGTTAACCCCCCCGATCTTTCAGATCACCTTCAGCAAAAACATACCACTACTAAATCTTTGCTCCATTTATTACCTACAGAATCAAAGAGCCAACAAATCTGTGTAACCATCTACTGCTAACAGAAGCAGCCTTGATGTCTTTAAGATGAGCAACCAACAGTTTCAGTAGGTTTGAGCTTCACATTAAAAATGGAAGTTTTTAGTTAGCTAACAATATCTTATTGCCTGAGAGAAGGGAGGTTTACTGGAAGTCTTCAAACTGTGAGGACAGGACAAAATGTTTATGAGAAGCCTGAAGTATTCTGACCATAGAAAGATGCAATAAAAAGATGTGATCTAAGGAGAAATTAAAATACAGCTCATCAGTGTAGGTAGGGAACAGGAAATGCTAGACAGGACTAGGACAACATCAGATGGAGTGTTTTGCATGGGATGAGAGAAGATTAAAAGCAGTGTCAATAATTTTGACTCATGTATCCAGAAAGAATGCAATCTAATCTTCTCCTATTTATACCTACATGACAGTTAAGACATCTTCTCCCTGCATAACACTTACCATTGCCAATTTTCTCATGCTGGCTACCTTGGTGGTTTGATATTTCTAACATTAGAAGGTAAGAAAAACACAGAACGCAGCAAGGTGCATGGGGTTGTTATTTTACAACACTCATTTCAAAGCCCCTCCACAATGCCTTTTAGTTGGAATGGCAATTACATTAACTGCTCTGTGAAAATGTTTAAAGATTTCTTTGTAATTTATTTTTACATATTACAACCTGTAGAAAAATTTTTGTTGTTTCTTTTTCCCCAGGTGTGCATTTCCCATAATGCACACATACTTTAAGTTATAAACCACTGCAAGTTTGACCCAATGTCACAGGCTAACCACCCTTCAAACTGTTAACCCATTTGGCATGACTCTGCTAAACCAGGACTTTATTTTCTTCCAGATTATTAGTAAAATCTTTCATTAGAGTATTTGAGCAAGTATTTTCCATTTTAAATAATGTTAATAAAGTGTTGGGAAACCACTAAAAGGACTATACGGAAGCAATCAATAGAGAAATAGGAAAACACTTCAAAGCACAACTTAACAGCATATACTGCCCCTAGTCCATCATTACCGCTCACTGTAACAGTCTTTACCACTACTACAAGTGCTGTACACCACAGAACCCACAACCATAGCTCTCTTCTCCCAACCAACAATAGCAACAAAACATAGCAGAGGTAAAGTCCTGCATATTCCACAGCACAAGTACTACAGCAGCAATTTTCAAGTTCTGTAGCAAAGTGGATATATTCATTTTCTTATGAAATACCTCTAGTTTTTATCACCATGAGTGCCAGTACTAGTAGACAATACCTCATTAGCACACAAATTTTTTTTTATTACTTTCTACTACTGTTTCTAGGCATAAACTTTTTTCAAGCATGTTTTCCAGCCAAGACTTCCCTATTAACTTTAAGCTACTGCCAAATTTCAGAAGATCTGGAAGTTTCTGTCCATACACGAATTTCTTACAAGACGCTTGCAAAACAAGTGACTTGCAAATCCATACACTTTACTGATGGTGAGCCAGCTGCTTGCCTAATCAGCACGCCTGCAGTTCCAAACCTTGTGCTGCCACTGCCCAGCTGACAGGCCCAATAAAGAAAGGTATGGGATGGGGCCAAGCCAACAGCGATGCAGTGAAGAAAGCACTTGGTATTAGAAGTAGCTTTCAGTAACACACTCACATATTTAAGTTAGACACCACTGTCTTCTAACCTCCGAAGGAAGAAAAACCAATCCCTCCACACTGAAGGCAAAGGTTAATTCTGTAGCTCCATCGGTTCAGACAATAAGCTCGCACTGTAGAGAGTCTGAATAGCCTGAGGGTGGATAAAGCTGCAGAGTTCGCACTTTACTAGACATCTGATAAACTAATCCCCATCAAGGCAACCTGTCTGTTTGAGCTCTCATAACTAACAGAATTCAACAGCATCCTTAGTTAAAAATCAGCTGAAAGGGCAGCCAACCAAGCAGCACAAATTCAGACAACGTGACTGCATTAGCACAGACACACTCAGAACCACTTTTCTGTGATCCACAGGTAGCCCAAACCTACCACAGTATCAGGCAACATCTCCCTCCACCACAATATGTATTAGGGAAGCAGTTTTTAAGACCTAACTTTCCAACTCCCAGAATTATGCTGCTGTGTTGTTCTCCACAGTACTTAGATTGCCAGCCTACAGTTATCTATCCCAACTACCTTGCTATAAAGTAAGGTTTGAGTTCAGGCTCTGTCCTGTACATGCAGTTCCATGGAAGAGCAGCCTGCTATGTTACAAATGAGTCTCCCTTACAGTGAAAATCTGACAAGTAACAAGTAGATGCAGGTAGGTCCTGGGAAGAGAAGGAAACAAGGCAATTAAGAAGAGCCACAAAAAAGTTCAGTTCTACAACTCCCTTGAGAAGTGCCAAACTGACAGCCTTCGGAATAAGAACTGCACATGGCCCAAGCTATCATTAATGAAACAGCAATACCAGCTTCATCTCTGCTCTGACTTTAAATTATCAATGTTTTTTGAGATTTTGTTTTTCTGAGTTTAAGGAACCATTAGCTTTGAGTAAAACTGTGAATGCAGGTATTGAACTTCAACATTTAGATTTTTTTTCTTTACAAACTTCTTAATATTTCCTTGTGTTAGAGAATGGATCCACCGCTTCAGGAGCCACAAGCCTCACAGGAAGGGATGCTGGCTTTTGGGCACACAGAAGGAGCCTTCCTTTTGTCAACTTACATCAAACTATCTATGGGTTTCTACATCTAAACCATCGTGGTCCTCTTTTCTTTCCTTGCCTCCTCTGCTGATTGACCCATACACTCTAGTTCCTGTATGTGCCTGCCCAGTCTTTCCATAAGCACTGATCAAAGAAAGCTCAAGAACTGATCAAAAGGTTTTCAGCAAATAAAAAAAAGAAAAAATTAAAATATGTTCTTTTCCATTCTTTCCTCCCTCCAAATAGTGGCCAACTCAGTCCTAAGATCCCTAAGGGCCATTCTGCATGTCCTTACATTATCCTCTTCTCAAGTGAAGACATACTTCTTAAAACTCCAGACCAAAACCCAACTTCGGTAAGAAAGAAAGGAAGAACACAGACATCGAACTAATTGCTCATTTCCATTGAAGCACTAACTCTTTCAAATATACCAGTAAACACTCCTGAAATCACAAGTTCCAGGTACCTGGAAATGGGTAGACTACCATAACATAAAACACATTAGAAAAAACATAAAAGGGTATTGAATGCCATCTGGCCCAGGGCATCAGGCCCAGCCAGCATCAGTTCATGAAAGGCAGGTCCTGCTTGACTATCCTGATCTCCTTCTATGACCAGGTGACCCATCTAGCAGATGAGGGAAAGGCTGTGGATGTGGTCTACCTGGACTTCAGTAAGGCCTTTGACACCATCTCCCACAGCATTCTCCTAGAGAAGCTGGCAGCTCACAGCTTAGACAGGTGTACTCTGCGCTGGGTAAAAAACTGGCTGGACGTCCGGGCCCAGAGAGTTGTGGTGAATGGAGTTCAATCCAGTTGGCGGCCGGTCACGAGCGGTGTTCCCCAGGGCTCAGTTTTGGGGACGGTCTTGTTCAATATCTTTATCAATGATCTGGATGAGGGGATCGAGCGCACCCTCAGTAAGTTTGCAGACGACACCAAGTTGGGCGGGAGTGTTGATCTGCTCGAGGGTAGGAAGGCTCTGCAGAGGGACCTGGACAGGCTGGATCGATGGGCC
>NW_008824986.1:3716706-3719312 GCF_000699105.1 Pygoscelis adeliae | reverse complement strand
TTGAGTCCCCATCCCTGGAAGTATTTAGAAGACGTGTAGATGAGGCGCTTAGGGACATGGTTAGTGGGCATGGTGGTGTTGGGTTGACGGTTGGACTCGATGATCTTAGAGGTCTTTTCCAACCTTAATGATTCGATGATTCTAAGTGGTCATGACATTGTCTAAAAATATTCACGTCACGTTCTGACCTATATACAAATGTTAAAATATGACAGTATACAGAATGATCAGGTATATTTAGGACAGCCCACCTGGATTAATAGTTAGCAAGCCAGAAGTATTTCATTACCACCCCCCCACATTGTTTTTTTTCTTTTTTAAAGCTTTACTCACTGCTTAACTGTTATTAAATACATCACCACCGAGGTTTGACCAACACCTGGGTATACTAAATATAAAAGGACCTGCAATAGACAATTTGGTTACCATAACTGGGAAAAAAAGAATCAATATAATCCAGTGGAGAAATAAATTTTTACAATTTAAACCTTATTTTAAATGTTACTTTATTTCCTGAAAAAAAACTTAAACTCAACTTGACAGTATTAAATCTATTCAGAACAACCTGCAGAAAGGAAATTATGTAAAGATAGGCGTCTCAGTGCAAATAGCTATTTAAGATATGCAAACAAACTGCACACTCTTTGGAATAATCTGGTTCAAACAGACATTTATTTGGACAGGGTTGGTAGGGACTGACAGACAGAACAGATACCTCTGAGTCTCTCGGGTTAAGAAACACTAAAGGAAAATTGCCACATTTATATGCTCCAAGAGAGGAGTATGTAGTACAGCAGAGCTAATAAAATCATGAGTGGCATGTAAATGGCAAGCAAGGGGTGACTGCTGACTTGCACCTCACAATGCAGGAACCAAAGCATGTCTGAAACAACAGCAATTAATCCTGAGTACAACACACAGTTAAAGCCTCACCCTTCTTTAACACAGGATGTTGCAAAGTTTACAGTGATTCAAAAAGGTTTCCTACAAATTCATTTAGGAAAAATCCAGCAAGGGCTACAAAACCCAAAGACCTCTGCTGGATAAAGTCCCTGAGCTCCAAATCACCGTAAGGAAACACTGAGGAAATGCAGCTGTGTGCCAGAATTGTAGAGGTATGATAGCTAAGTGTCACAACAACAGCTCTTAAGATGACAGTTCATTCATGTTCAGCCTTCAACTATATCAGCTTCTGTATTTTTGACTGAAATGTTGGCACTAGATCACTGTTAGCTCCAAATTCTTTAAATATCACTGTGGGTTTATAGCCCAAAAGTCATTAACCTCTCTCCTAGAAACTGCTCACAGCACGCCTTGCTTGCACATATCCGCTCCTGCCTTTGATGACAACCAAGGCTGCGAAACTGAAGTCTCCGAGTTTTGCTTTAGGAAGAATTAGGATGCAAGAAAAACTACAAATTACTGACAAACTCCAGTCTAAGACTTCACTACTAATTTCCTGCCACTCTTTCTCCAAGATTTTATTTACTAACCGAACAGTTTAAATCACATATTTCCTATGATTATCCAAACAAGTTTTTTTGTCTGTTTGATAACGGCTTTTAGGTTGTTTTGTTTGTTTTTGAAAGGTAGTAAATTTACATTCTGTGTTTTTCAGGAAAGAAGAAAAGCCAAGACCACCAAAAAATAAGGAAATAAGCTGGAGGACTGTTTCAAAACAAACCGTCTTTGCCAACGCTCCTCCAAAATACAGCTTTCCAGTCCCTCCTCGCCAGACGTGCAGAACTAAAGAGATTTGACTTGGGCCACCTGGCAATGACTCAGCAAGTGCTCTCTTTCACACAGCAATCATACCCCAGATTTTAAACCATGATTTTACTAAAGAGCCCTGTTCCCTTAGCAAAAAAGTAAAACCCTGGTGAGTCAACCCAACTACTAACTCAGCAGTGTCTACCTGCATTGTCATACACAGCAGTAAGTTACTTGCAGTGAAGCCTAACTACAATCATTTCAATATCTACATTAATTACAGTGCTGATCAGAACACTCAAAAAGATCATATTTCTGCAGAAATATTTCATGCCTCAGTAAAATATTGCATATGAGGTGTATGCATTTTAACATATAGATGCTTAAGTTTCCCTCAAAGCATTTGATTTCACATCTATTGTGAAAGTTGCTAAGCCACTATCCACTGTATTTGAGAAGTCATGGCAGTCCGGTGAAGTTCCCACTGACTGGAAAAGGGAAAACATAACCCCCATTTTTAAAAAGGGAAAAAAGAAAGACCCAGGAAACTACAAGCCTGTCAGTCTCACCTTTGTGCCCGGGAAGATCATGGAACGGATCCTCCTGGAAGCTATGCTAAGGCACATGGAGGACAGGGAGGTGATTCGAGACAGCCAGCATGGCTTCACCAAGGGCAAGGCCTGCCTGACCAACTTAGTGGCCTTCTATGATGGAGCGACTGCATCAGTGGACATGGGAAGGGCTACAGATGTCATCTATCTGGACCCCTGTAAGGCCTTTGACACGGTCCCCCACAACATCCTTCTCTCTAAACTGGAGAGGTATGGATTTGATGGGTGGACTGTGCGGTGGGTGAGGAGTTGGTTAGATGGTCGCATCCAGAGGGTAGTGGTCAA
>NW_008824986.1:3710859-3715821 GCF_000699105.1 Pygoscelis adeliae | reverse complement strand
CAGGTTGCCCAGAGAGGTGGTGGATGCCCCATCCCTGGAAACATTCAAGGTGAGGTTGGATGGGGCTCTGAGCAAGATGATCTAGTTGAAGATGTCCCTGCCCATGGCAGGGGGGTTGGACTAGATGACCTTTAAAGGTCCCTTCCAACCCAAACTATTCTATGATTCTATGAATTCCAAAACTTGCCTTTGCAAGTAAGTATAGCATCAACAGACATCCAATGATCATGTTACAGGTTATTTTGAACATATATTTCCTTATTCAAGTGAAAGAATAAATTATTCATACCAAGTGAATAAATATCATTAATTCAACTGCAGTACAAAATCCCTGCATTACAGCTGAGCAAGTTAGGACACATTTACTAGTTACAGCGACTGCAACTCTCAAAGATATTTAAGCTAGTTTTCAACTAATTCATTTAGGCCATGGTCCAGAGACATTTCTCCTGGAAATGGTGCCAGCTTAAGCTGCTCCCACCCTTAGCCATTTGCCTCTGATCGATCCCATACCACACCTCCTCAGCCTCAGTACAACTGCTTGAAGTGCCATATGGTGAACCGATCAGGAAGCTGCTCAGGGTTAAAAAGATTAAGCCAGCACTGCCACCAAGAGAAATGTCTGCGGAACCACAGTCTCCAAAACTTCTAAAAATGTTGCCATGGGTAGGTCAAGCTAAAAGCCTTAAAGCTTACCCTGCATATTTTGTGCCCATGAAGCTCTGAACAGAGTACATGAATTAGCTCAAACCCAGTTTCTGTATGCACACGGAGGCAACTTCCTCATGAGCAGATTAAGTTGCTCCATTCCACTTAATTCTGAAAAGTGGTAACAGCTGTTTAAAGTAAAAGTGAAATAATTTAAGAAATCGACGAAAATATTTTTAAGAAAATTACTAGAATGCAAAACACAGCAAAATCCCCAAAGTTCTTCTGGTTCCCCTGCTCTCATTCCATCTTATAACATGAAAGTTAGCAGTACATGGGAATAACATCAACTAACGACAGTAACTTTCTGGATGAGTCAATATAATGAAGCAACATAGCATTAGTTTAGCTTAGAATTCTCCACCAGCTTCAAAGAACCAGCTGGTTACGAGCAGAGCAGGCCTCAGTCCCCACCTAGTAGGGCTAGGAGGGAAACCATCCCTGCAGCAACACTGAATGTCAGTGCTCAAAGCATGAAAGCAGGCAATAACAGCACATGATAGCGGTGTCTCTTCCGAGACAACCACCTTGTTGCCAACTTCACGTAAACTTCTCAGATGATCAAAACTTACTACTTTCTTCCAGCAAAAGCAGAAGCAGCTTACTGAATCCTCCTGAAAGGGAATGTCAAGCCTGACGCCAGCAGAAATTCAAGATCACCAATGGAACTAAGCATCTCTACAATTCACTGATAGTAGGATCAGAAGAAGGTTGAGCTTAGTACCACTTTTAAAATTCACTCAATTTGACATTAAAGAACAGTTTTGCTGTTCTCAAGCAGGTTTTGAGGTCTTTTGGCATGTGCACAGAAAGAATGGCTTCCTATAAAATGACTACTCATCCTTCAAAACTCTTTAAGATGGCTATGCCCTGGTTTTTTGAGACACCTCCAAAGATTCACACGAAGTTCTGCAATGAGAAAAATTTGATGTAATGCGAATGTGGAATAATACATTATTTGTATGCATGGCATATAAAAGGCAAAAGCGAATGCTTTTTTGATTAAGAAAATACCTGACATATCTTTCTTAGCCTCCTGAAAGATTTAAGTATAGGATCAAACCTTCCTTTTTCCATATTTCGTTCACTACTGCATACTTTGCAACTATGCAGCAAAGTAATAAACTGATTAATCCCTCGCTCGGGACACCCAAGTTCTGTTTGCAATCTTGACATTCAAATAAACCTTCCTCAAAATCTATCAGTCTAAGTGTATTTACTTGCTGATCTACATCGTATTCAGGTTTCTATTAGTACAAAAGCAAAGGGGAGGGACAGGCAGAGTACAAAGCATTGAATCTTTGCAGTCAATTTCACAGGAACACTCCTGTGTTTGATCTTTTTGTCAAATTACTATGAAAGAGATACTCCTTCCTGAACACTAACTGAACTAACTCTGGAAGACAGATTAGGTGACATTTACAGGCACAGGATGACAAGCTCAATCTTATTAGAAACACAGAAAGGAAATAGGAAGTTTTCTTTACTGCTGAGCCAAGAAAAGATTGCCCAGCTGATATGCACCAAAACTTACAAGTCCCTTGCTGGCTTCGATACTGATCCAGAACAGCAGAAACAACTGAAAATGGTCTAAATCCCTGTTGCATTTTGAGCTTCTCCCACTCCTTTCAAACCAACTTCAAAACACACACAAAATTCATCCTACAAAACCACTCCTTGTCTGGATCCAGAGGTAGCAGTAACACGATAAACTCTGGCATGTTTTTAGTATCATCTCCAATAGCTGGAGTAAATAACGTGACAGGTTCCTCACCAACAACTTGCTCTTCATCTTTAACCCAGATGCTGGTACAGAAATACGTAGTATTTTTAAATTCCACTAACCACCACCAAGCTACGCACAACTAGTTTAAAGCATATTTCTGTATCTTCCAGCTTATTTCAGAGTTAACAAGTAAAAGCTGCAGAGCATGTACTTCTAAAATAAGGAATGAAAAAGTCTATTTCATTTTTAAACAGATTAGCGCAAATGTGTTCAAAAAATTCATATATTCAGTTTCTCCTTGAATACTAGCTTAGTGAAAGGAAAACAGAAGACAATGCAAAACACTGCACTAAAAATAAGTATATGGCAGAAAACAAATGTAACCTACAGAAGTGCAATTCTGTGCCTGTATGACAAAGCCATACCGCATTCAGAAAGTTTGGGAATGCAGAAGCAGGAAGATTAAAACAATTACAGGTCGTAAAAAGACTGGGTAACAACAGCTCCACACACAGCAAAAGCAAATTTAACTTCATCTTTTAGTGAGAAACTCTCAGCATATGAAGTACTTCTCTAAAATATCTTCTTTTATTTTCAAATCATCAGCAATTATTTCAAATTATTTTCATGTTATCTGTAATACAGTACTGATAAGTTTCCATTACATTCCGTGAACTTCCATTTTACTGTTAAGCAAGGGCAAATTCAGTTAAAACAGACACATGAAGTCTGCCGCTGTTCTCTTCAAATGGTTTTACCAAACACAGTGAATTTTTAACAATTCCTTGTTTGCCGATTACCGAAGATGAGATACTAAAAAAATACAATTTACCAAAACTATTTATGTATTATTTCCCTCACTCTATCTTACCAATTTTATTGCAAATGAAAGTGAAACAACTGCTTCAAACTATCACTAATATTTAGGGTTTTATGAAGGATATCTAACATGGTGATTTATTGCCACAATGTATTTCCCTATGCACAATTACTAGATGTCACATCTGCCTATCGTAAGACATTAAAGAATACCAAAGTACTCAATTCTTGATTTTGTATTCCAATCCATGGACATCATGGCAGCAAAATTCACACATCAATAAATACACATTTACAAGTCACTGCAACTTATAACTATACTTTTTATTAAGGGTTGCACATTATGTGTTTAAAAGCTTATTTCCATTTTCTCTTTCATGTGGAGAAAACAGACCTGAATGTATGACTATATTCAATATAACTGGAGGACCATGAAAATTCAGAACTCTGAAGCACTTTCAGTAAGCAAAATAATTTTAATAATTTTATTTATATTTTACAAAAATTTACTCCTCCAACTAATCACTTTTTAAGCACAATATAGAAAAACACCTCTCCCACCACCATGTCACATCTTGGCAGTAGTGATTAAACAGACATTTTGCAACCTGTGGCCGGAAAGCAATTCTTATGGGACAGCAAAGACCAGGGAGATCATATGGCGTTGACTCCACCCCTTTCCTCCTGGCCGTTTCTTTATTTGCCCAGAGTTATCACTGCAATCAGAGCAGCACACAGACTTTTCCAGGCAGTTAGCAGTAAGGAAAAATAGAGTTCCCAGCTTCCTCTAATAACACCCGCTGTTACTTAAGCAGAAAAATAGTTATGAATTCTCTCAATGAGTAGTGAAACACACACATGTATATATACACGCACATATATATAAGTATAGGAAACTTTTTTGCTTGTGTTTTGATTTTTAAATAAATGCTTTTCATGCAACAGGAATGTTCAAGAATGAAAGATCAAGAGGTCTAACTATCAAGTTGTGACTCAGACCATGAAAATCATCAAGAAAACTCCTGGATTAAATTGTATATATTTTACAGATTGTACCTGTATAGCAGGCCTTTTTAAACATCTGTAAACATTACAGGATGACTAAGAAAGAGGCATGAGTTCCAAATCCTGGCAAGAAGGATCTGCATGTAATAGCAAGAGCATTCACCTTCCAGAAGACCAACAGTACTCGCAACCAGTGCCAGTTGTTCTCACCATTTTCCCCCACTAGCGGTAAATTAATAGGAAAGCTGAGGAAGGCAAGATTTCCATAAAATAGTGGGAGAAAAGACACTTTGGTACTGTTCTCTTCCTTTGTAAAAAAAAAAAAAAAAACCCAACCAAAAAAACCAAACCCAAAACACAAAACATTTTAAGAAAAAACAGAGACTATGTATCAGCTATGTTGCAATCATGAAAAGTATAAGGAAAGAGTCATTTAACACACTTTCCTGGAGTAGGAGAGACCGATTAGGAAGAAAATACTGGATAACTGAGTTCTTTTCTTCATTTTCTTACCAGGACAATAATTTCAACTATGAAAATGTTCATTAATTTAGTTACAAAAACACAATCATGAAACAAACTTAGCAGCATATGAAAACTGGAGTCTTCATTTGCTTGCTCACCAGCAGAGAGCAGCTAGTCCAGCCTTCAGGTCTGGAGTTCCCAATTTAATGAGTAGTCCTGTTTACGGCAGGACTAAATAA
>NW_008824986.1:3708037-3710768 GCF_000699105.1 Pygoscelis adeliae | reverse complement strand
GATTTGCTCCTAGAAGCCCCGTGGCCACTTAACATTAATTATGTCAGTTGCCTCTAAGCTTGCCCATGTCTCCCTAAGATCCTTCACCTCATAAAACACACCATATATTCCCATATATGTCCCTATATTCCCATATCCAAATACTCATGCTTGCTCTCATGCTTTTGTTAATGCTCAGCTCTTTCTCGTGCCCTTAAACCCACCTTTACATACCATCAGCTCCATCCCCCCCATCACGTACCTATCTCTGTACGGTGCTAAGCAAGAGGCAGCATATGCTGTAGCTGGTTTGAAGCCCAGTGCATGCTGGTTGGCCAGCTGGAGACCGCCTCTTTGCTTCCAGGAGGAGTGCACAAAATGCCGTGACCTCCTTGCCTTTATGGTTTTTTGGGAGGAGGGCTCTCACAGCCCCTCAGCTGTCAGCTTTCACAGACTGGGGGAAGGTAATCTTTCTCAGACTTCTCCCTGCTCTTAAATTGGTTGAAACTGACTGGGGGGTTCACACTTATTAAGGAAGAAAAGGCACAAAGGCAATGCAAATGATACTTCCTTCCAAAGCCAGGATTAAAAGGTAACTCAGTTCTGGTCATTTGCAAAGCATCTTGAAAATACCCACTGCTGCCCTCCTCCCTTCCTGCGGCTGAGGGCATCTTCTGTATTTCTGCAACATCCATCCCACCCAGAGGGACCAGGTACACACAAAATTGAAAAAAGTCGATTTCAACATTTTTATGCTGCACCCTGTGGACAGCAATGAAACTGTCAACAAGAATTACCATTTCACTCCACTGACAAGTAGCAGAAGGGTCTGGAGCTATTCATAGGGATGGCCACCTCAAAATGAAAGCCATGGAAGGATAACAGCAGCACTCACTCCATCTAGGATAGTACACATGGAACCAGGGCTCACAGAAAAATGCCCTTGTCTTTCACTGGGGGCAGGAGAAGAGGTTATTCACGTTAGCAAGTATCAACTAACAAGAGGTTAATGTTAATTACAAATGCAAAAGGAGAACCTAACCCACAGAAACTACCTGTTGCTAACAAAAACCTTATTGTTTCTTCCTCTACTCACTCCCTGTGTGATTTATACTTGTTTGTGCCTTAGGGACAGAAAGAGAACAGGTAACATGAAAACAAAATATTGCACTTAGAGGGGGCAATGATGCTCCAGTAGTTAAGTACTAGTCTGGGACTCATTAAACCTAGATAGTATTTCCAAAACCTTCCCAGGCTTCCAGCACTCCTAGGTGACTAGGAGTATACCTACCATAGCATAATGCAGTGCTGCTATCTCAAAAACCAGAAGGAATATGGCCACGTTAGCACTGCACTGCACCCAGGCTGAAGTGCAGGCTGGAGCATCCATCCTGCTTCTCAGGTAGTTTGGATCTATCCAAGTGGTGCTCCACTATGACACGTAAGCATACCCTTAGTCATCCTGCCTCAGAAACCAGCCACAACATGACAGTTCTTCCTTAAATTACCACGAATTGTAATGAAAGAGTATCTGAAGAGAAAAACACTTGGATACCAAAGTTAGGAAGAGGAGCAAGTACTTACAGTAGGCAGCATACGTTACCTATTTAACCTAACAGATACAACCCCTGAAATGCCTCGGTTTAGCACCCCTTCTCTCTTTATGTCACCTCTGCCCCTGGAGTTTACAAGTTATGGCTCTGACTTGTAAATGTTAGTAAATACCTCCTTAAATATTACTCAGTGTTTCCATAATTGCATATAGATTCTAGAGAATACTACCCTGCAAGAATAACGTCCAAAACAGGTTCTAAAAATAAAGCATTCTAGACGATTCTCACATATAACCAAAGGTTGAAAACACAGGCCACTTCATAAAGGGCATGAACAGCACGCTAGTTGAATTATAGCTGGAGAGTGGAAAAAAACCAACCCACAATATAGTAAAAAAAGTAGCATTTCAAGTGTCACATACATTCTGTTTCTAAAACAAAGCTTAAAGCCTGGGATGTACGAAAGCAAGAATTCTTAATTTTGTGAATCACACTTCTCACATCAAGCAATCAGTAATCTCTAAAACCAGGCAATTATTTGCTTGATGAGTTTGTAAAAAAGGCAACGTTCCACCCCGAACCTTGTTCGCCTGTGAACGCCTCCCCCTTACCAGCAGCAGTATGGATTGCCCAGCGCAGTTCGGCGATTCCTTTTTTCAGCCTATGTAATGCCTATTTACACAGTCATGATATTTTTAAATGTGCTTTCAGAAGCACCAAATAACATAAAAACATGGAAGGAGACAACCACAGCAGTAACATAACACTCGTTAGACCACAGAATTTACAAATAAAATAACGACCAAGTCCACGGAGCACAGTAAAACTCCATTTTACGGATTATGCATTCAGAACACTAACCCAAGGAAATCCTGGCCGTGCCCCCCCCAGTGAGAGTGTGCCTGGGCACAACAGAACATATCCTCGCTCCTTCGCTAACCTCCACGCACATTCCTACACCCCTTAGGAAAACAGTGACAGCGGACATAAAAGGAAGGGAAACAATGACATTCTTTTAACAACAACGTTCACTACCGCGTCCAGTACGTTAGACACAGTCGGTCAGTGCTACATGACGACAGTTTCTGCATTCCCCTGGAGCAAACGCATTCACCCCCAGCCCGAGCTCTGCCGCTCCAGGAGCAGACCGATTTTCCCTCGGTGGCCAGGCCAGGTATTCGCCCTCTCCTACCGCCACC
>NW_008824986.1:3706535-3706785 GCF_000699105.1 Pygoscelis adeliae | reverse complement strand
CAGGCCCAGCCTCTTCTGGGCATTTCCCCTCGCTTTGGTAAGTGGCTGCCCCCCTACCCGGCACGCCCCCACCCTATTTAAGGTGCATGGCTCTGAGAGCTCGGGCTGGTGGGACCACTCCGGGAGCCTGGCACCAGGAGCCCGGGATGGTGGGGATCCCAGTCCTCCACAGGTTGGGAGAGTTAGCACTAGACCTGCCATCTGCAGCGCCTTCCCCCCCCCCGCTTTTCCTTTTTTTTATCTTAAAAAA
>NW_008824986.1:3700187-3706505 GCF_000699105.1 Pygoscelis adeliae | reverse complement strand
GTCCAAAGACCACAGAGTCCTATGGGAATGCACCACTTGCTTAGCCCATCATAAGCTTTTCCAGGCACAACACTTCAGACCTAGAAGACGTTGTCTGATGCCACTGAATGCAAGTGAACGGAGGATATCAGAGCAGTCAGCTTGGAGACAGACGTGTGCTTCAACCAAGAGCTTGGGTTGTAACACATAACCAAGCCATGTTCTGTAGCAGTTGCTATCAGTTTATTGTTTTTTCCATGAAGCCTATAGTCACACTGTAGTAATGCCATGTTTGCATTTTAAGATTTTTTTTTTTTCTCTTCATGTTATCTAGAGGTGTAGCTTTCGTGAACTTCTGCCTTTCTTTACTGGTACACTTGCTCTCAAGAGAGGCGGTTAATGATCTCTCATCTAGCACTAGAAAACAAATTTGAATAGTGCGCTTTTGAAAATAGATCATGAGGCAAAAGCAATAAATCAAGAGTGCCAACTTAGCGCATTCCCATATATTTCAGTGGAACAAATAACTTCTGGTACAAGAGAAGTTAATTAACAGAAAGCAAAAAAAACCACCGAAAAATCAATTCATCATTCACCAGGACAAGTTTGTTCACAGTATTAGAATAACTTAGAAGACATAACATTTATACAAGAACCTATAGCTGCGTGGCATCCCATTGGCAGTAGACTAGGGATGCATGGAGGCGTGCTCCTTAGAAGCTGTAGAAGAAACCACAGTGCGTTTGAGCTAAATGAGTTCTTCATCCACATTTCAAGATAATGCTACAACCGACAAAAAAAGTCCTGCAGTCTTGCAGAACGAGCAAAAATTATGTAAGTACAGAGCAGCTATTCATAAAGGGTATAAGAAGAAGTTACAAGGACAACTAAATAAATATTAATCATATCAAAACTCTTTATAGTTTTATTAGATTCCCTCTTGTTTAGCCAAAGAGTAATTTGAGATTATTACTGAATTATACACTTAAGTAGATTACATTAGTGTGCAACAAACCATAAAATATGCCAAAAAAAGCCGTTACATGATTCTAATAGACTGAACTTGTGAATTTATCACAGAATACCAAAATATTAAGAATCAAGTATTTTTAATTTGTTCCAAAAATTCGTATCACGAAGTGCTGACACCAGAATTATGTTTTAGTATAGATTAGAAGTCACTAAAGGCTATTGTTCAATGCTGTATCATTTTATAGTTGTTATCACCTGAAAATATCAGTAAGATCAAGAAACATCAACGTTTAGGTGTAAATTCCCACGGCCAGCTGTCAGTTCCCAGATGCCAAGTGAGAAGGGCGGGACCTTTGCCCAGCTCCCCACCATGCCATCAAGCACAGCGCTGCTCAAACAGCTTTTCACATAGACCAGGAGAAGAGAGCTTAAGGGAGAGCCTTGGCATATCATCAGGGCAGCTTCACTCCCTGGTCACCCCACATCTCAGCTCTTCTCTCTTTTAGTTATTCAGCTTTGAACAGCTTTTGTTACCCATATGTGCTTTAGGAAGGTCAAAATGACCGTGTTCAGGTGGATCAGTGTACAAGAGACCCACGGGTTGATGAACACATTTTCTACCTTCAGCAACTTATTTTCTTGGCCTCTGTTCACTTATCCATTTCTTCTTTGCTTCTTCTGTCCTTGTTTCTTTGCAAAGTGCTGGAAACTGGGAAAGCGCTAAATGCTTAAGATGTAGACAAGTCAGCTCAGGGCCTCCAGCTGCAACAGGACATGAAGTAATGGTGCTGTGGCCCAAGGCCTGAAGATTGCCTAGAGACTAACTTTTAGACAGTCTGTGCTCTATCACACTTCAGTAGGACTTCTTCCTCTCTCAGAAGCCTTTGCAGGTGTCACACCAATACATTAATTCCCCTTTCACAGCAACACCTCCTCTATTTCCTTGATAAATATGCAATACTTGAACTGAAAATTCAAAGCACCAAAATTTGCAGGATTGGAAGGATTAGGGATGGTATGAATTGATGCACCTTCTGAAGAAAGTGGCATAAGGAGGCCTCTTCTCATAGATTACTCTGAGAAGGCCAGAGGAATCGTCTTCTTGGAGCTCAGGAGCAACGCTTAGAGCCGGGTGCCCATGGGCAACAACAAAACAGAGCTGACACTTTCAGCTGGAGAAGTCCAGAAAAAAACAAAGCAAAATGCCTCTAGGCTGAACGCCAGGGAAGGAGGTCTCTTCTTGGGAAATGGACTGCGGGCAAACTCCCCCATTGCACTCCTACATGGCCCCAGTGCAGCTTTGGCAGTAAATAAGGTGGCTGATCAATTCAGTCACCAAGGTTTACGGGCAAAGTAAGAAAGTTCAGCCATCCCAACAAAGTAAAAACAACACTGACACTAGATATGACCTGCTGGGTCCATCCTCTCTCACCCAAATTGCACATCAAACCGATGTTAACCACCTGAGCCCGCCTGAAAGAGGCAACCAGGTCCTGCCACAAAGGCACGGGAATAGGAAGATGGGGGAAACAAGACTCAGTTTTCTATCCCTTCAAGCATCAAGAAAAGCTATTTCCACGATTTCAAAAATCACTGCAATGATTTGCATCTTCCATCTTTTGCTATAATTGAAAAAATATCGATGGTGCTGTTTATATCTTCAACAAATGGCTTCTATGGCTATATACCCCACTTCAGCTGGGCATTTAATCACCCAAAAAGGCTGTCATGCGTATAGCGTATTAACAGTATCCTTTAAATCACACAGATTGCTAAATAAAGTTTTTTTTCCCAAATATTTTCAGTCCCACTTCCCTGAAAGTATACACGTTAGTCAGTTACAAAATTAAGATCTTTACTGAGAGGTATTTCGAACTTTTAGATTGAAATGCAGCACAGCCTGTATTGGCAGTAATCGCACCTTTTCCATACAGATAAATACTGCATTTAGAAATGGTTATTTCCACTTTGCAGGATGGAAAATTGAGAGAGGAATGCAAAATGACTTGTCACTGTCACAACTCTTAAGCAGAATGAATATTGAACCAGCTCTTCCTAAAATCCTCTGCTGTATACTTTTAGATCTATTTTACCCTTCCTTGGGAGATAGCAAACATCAGTTTTCTCTGAATTCATAATTCCTCTGAAATTTGGAAAGTCACATTTAATGTTTTCCCGGGTTCAGCATCAGAAAATTAAGAATCTACATTTAATAGAAACTTGCATCATTTGGTTTAAAAGTTTCCTAACTTGAAAATTCATAGCCAAGAGAAAACCAGTTTTCCCTCAAACATCAGTTATTTCTACTATAAAGCTAACTTTAGATTTCCAACTGTCTTACCTTATCTTCTACATAGAGTCCAAGGGCTTTTCTTAATGCATCCTACCAAAAAAATCTTCCTTGAAAGCACAATTATTTGAGTGGTGAGGCAGTCCTTGAGCACTGAATGGGACACAGGGTCAGTGGGAAAATATGACTATTTAAAGACAGCTATTTAATGCAGGTGCAAAGGCTGCATTAAACACCTGGGGGTGCAAAGGTGCATGACAGTAAGAGTTGTGGTTCATGGGATTACCTCCCCCCCAGCTCTACCACTAACATCCCATATGGTGATTTACTATTACTTGCATCACTGACTGTGTACAGCCACAACTCCATCTGGGCCTGTTGACTGACCACTCCTGAGCTTTTCTTGTGTCTTGGCTTTCTCACTTGTAAAAAGGCTGCAAATTTACTGCTATATTTACACAGCAGGTGAATGCAGCACCCCACCGTGCCCAGGTATTGCCTTCAGGACTTCCTCAATACCATCCTGGCTGTTGCTACAGCACACAAAGGAGGAAGATTTAAGTTTATTGCATTTGTGAATCACTCCAGGCATATCTGCACTAGGAAACACTGTAGTTCACAGGGTGCCACTCCATCAATGCTGACAACAGTAAGGAGCACTACTGAGCCTCCATGTGATGTTTCACAGTCAATTTGTAGCCTAGAACAGATGAATACTCACAGCACACTCTGATTCCAACATTTCTTTCTGTTCCAGTTAATGAGGTATCACCAAAAGATGGCTGAACAAATTAAATAAATATGGCCTTCAATACATCCCCTTCCTCAGAAGCTTGCTGACATCTTAAGATATTAACCCATCCATATTCCCCCCTGCCTTCTTGTCACCTTCAAACACTTACCATTGCCTTATACTTGAGCCAGCAAAACAGAGCTCATGAGCATTCCACATCTGTTTTAACCACGCAGTCAGCCAGCTCAGCCCGATGAAGCTGCAGGGACAGGTTCTTGCTGAGCCCTGGGACTTCTGCCCTGGAGCTGCTGGACTCACCCCTTGTCCTCTGCCGTGGGGCTAGCCACCTCCCTCCAGCTGGGGATGGCACCACCTTTAACAGCTGCCACAGCTTTCTGCAGTATTTAACGTCAGCCTGAGGGCAGAGTATCATTAGACCAGCACTACACCTTGGTACTGAACAGGCCCTCTCACTCCTGATGAGTTTACACCCTGTAGAGACAAAAAGCAGAGAGTGGGGGAATAGAGATAACAAGGCTGTCAGTTAGTCTCCACCTTTCTCTGAATACCTACAGGCTTAATTCCTCAGATGAAACTTCAGAGCCCTGCTTTGGCCTTATCAGATAATGTCCTCATCTAAAACAACCTCTTTGAATTTGCTTGGGGGAAAATGTTCTCAGTTTCTTCAAGCCGCAGATGGAAGATGCCATTTCCTTGGCTAGTGGTCACTCAGCGCAGGGCAAGCATTGAGAGCAAGGACAATGCACAGGCTGCAGCACTATAACATTTTTGTGGCTATTTTGTGGCCATCCTAGTAACATCAGATCTCCATTCAAGTTTCTTCCCTGCCTTTCAGTGAGCTACGGATGCCAGCTTGAGGCTTTGGTACTTCTCAGGAATCAGACTTAGCTTTAGGTGCACTGCAGAAGGGATTCACATCTGTCAGCCCCTAACAGAGCTCTCCCGGGACAGCACATGCTGTAACGCCCAGAAGAAAGCACCAAAACTGAGAACAAATTATTATTTAGCTGAGGGGATCTGCCTACAGAGCAAAACTCCGGAAAGGGATGGGGCATGTTCAGAGCCTGAGCAGCCTCAGCAGCACTGATGTTCCTCCTGAAAAGGCCTGCCTTTCGCAGGGCTGCTCCCAGCAACAATGCTCCCTTCTCTTGTCAATCACTCACACGTAAAACCAATCATCCTTAAAAATGAATAAATCACCTTTCCAGGAACTTTCACCTCCAGCAGTGCTTCCTCCCACTTGCACCTAAGCTGTATAAAGGCCAGTAAGTGGTTTGCTACTCCTGGCAGAGGATTAGGTAGCAGTATAGCTAGGTGTATAGCAATGCCTACTTCTCTCACATAAGTTCCTGGAGCACCAACTTTGTGGGTTATCCAGTGTGTGAATATTTTTATTTGTTTTTACCTAATGTTAAATGCTTGGCTATTGCTATTTCTGTGTTTTTACAATTAGTAGGTTTCTGAGATTAGCAGATGGACAACAGTTAAAAAAAAAAACCCAAACCCAAAACATCCCTGAAAACATAAACAACCCTGTGAAGACTGTTATTACTTCTATGGCAGACTTTCATCTCAGTTTTAAGATGTGCTAAAGTCTCTCAGAATCTTGTAGAAGAACTTCTTTCTGTGTTGGATGAAAAGTGTTTAAGTAGATCACTTTATGAGTAGGTACTGTTACTGATGAAAAGAAAGGATATATTTAGCACTGAAATAAATGTATAGGTCTTCTTTGAATTAACTGGGAGCTGGGTCAGGACTCTTATCCTCACTGGAGGTCATTGGTATATCGTGTAGTAAAGATAAAAAAGGGAAAACAGGCAACTCTAGCTGGCTGGAACCTTCTACTCCAAGTGCTTCAATCCACCACTTGTGAGGTGCTGTGAGCACCTTTAACAACTCTAACTTAGGAGGCAGAAGTCTTATAATCTGATTAGTATTCTGTACATAACTTTCTCAATACTTATCTCAAAGCTTCTTATACATCTTTAAAAAATCACTATTAAGAGTTGTATCGGTGCTGTCATCCAGGTAACTTCCTGCTACTGAATCTCCAGTTTCTGTATGAATTGTGTTGGGGTTCTGATCTCTTCAGAAGCAGGGGCTCTTGCCGACAGCAGCTTTAGACTGAAATCACTTGGATGTTGGTATTATTTATCCTGACATAATTAAAACTGGTGATGGTTATGGTAAGGAAGTGGCTTAGCATGCTGCTACACTATACACACAATAAAAAGCTAATGGGATGCTTTGGGGTCTAGAAAAGCTCTAAAGCTGAGGTGAGAAATAGCTAAATTTAGCTATCATTAAACTATGCACTAGGTAG
>NW_008824986.1:3695034-3700172 GCF_000699105.1 Pygoscelis adeliae | reverse complement strand
GCTACTTCCTTGTCTGGAAAAAAAAAACCCAGAAAGGTAGCTGGGTCTTTCTAAAACTGAGGTAGAAAGAAAAGCTCACAGACAATCACTTAAAAAAAAAGTTATTTTAGCTAACTTTTCTTTTTTAAGGTTCTGTAATATCCTTTCTCCTCAATGTCTTCTGTCTGTCTTACCCTCACTCTCTTACTGCTCTGCTATCCAAATTCCTTGGTATTTTCTTAATGTAACTGTAGTATTTTCCCTATATCTATACATCATTAAGTGCAATTGTTTGATACCAGCTTTGTCTAAACCAGTAACTGTCGCATGTGGTAACTATCCTTTAACAAACTTTTCTGATTGCTGTTTTTGTGTGATGCCAGTTCTTCTTTCCCCCTGCCAGCAAACTGGCTCCGAACTGGATTAAAACCAATACACAGGTTTCTTTCTTGTATTCCGTCTGCCTGTCTTGTTGAGTTTCTGTGTCAGGGAAGGCTAACAAATTAGTGTTAATTGTGTCCTGCAATTCAGTAATAGCTATTATTTAACAATATTTACCTCTTTGGTAAGGATTGTCTTAATATTTCATAGTGTTGTATGGCACAGGACGTAAACAAATTATGTTACTGATTCCATGCTGATCAAGCAACAGGACTTTCTTATTTTTCCTGGCAGTTATCCCAATTAAAACTATCACAAATTTTCTACTGAGCCAGTAACTTCTTCAATTAATTTACTGTTCTCATTAGGCATGTTTCAGGGTCTGTCTGTCACATTTGTTCAGTCTATACTCAAAATTGGTCCTGGAAAGGGAATTGATTTAAGTCTGTCCTTACTGCAAGAACTGTAATGAAATATTACATCTTATAATGACAATCTGAAAAGGCGCAGACCTACATAAGCAGAGAGATGAGAAGGGACTTGCTCATCTTCTTGGACTTAAGAGCAGAAGATTGTGTTTGGTTGTTGCTGTGTCATTTAATTGAATGAAGAGATTGTCTCGGAGTCACGGACTAGTTGAGGTTGGAAGGGACCTCTGGAGATTGTCCAGCCTGACGCCCCTGCTCAGAGTAGGGCCACCTACAACAGGCTGCTCAGGGCCACGTTCGGTCAAGTTTTGAATATCTCCAAGGCTGGAGACTTCACAGTCTTTCTGGGCAACCTGTTCCAGTGTTCAACATCACAGTGGAAAAAGTCTTTTTTTCTTAAGTTTAAATGGGATTTCCTGTATTTCAGTTTGTGCTCGTTGCCTCTTGCCCTTTCACTGGGCACCACTGAGAAGAGGCTGCCTCCTTCTTTACTCCATCTTCAAAAAAGATTCCAGCAACCCCTCTTATTTACATTATTATTTGTATGAATAACACCCTGATTATGACCAAGTCTATATTATACATTCATTATTGACTTTGTGGTGCCAAAGGCATCCAATTCTCTGCCCAGATCCACCTCCCCAAGTTATCTTCCTTGGGTTCCCATCCCAGCAGTGCTACCAGCTCACTACATCTGCATCCTCGCTGCTGCTCAGGTTGCCTCTTGCACTCCCATAGTGCTCGTGACGCTAGACTGGAAAAGGTAGAAGCAGAAATTGGCTCTCGCAGTCTAGTTTGCTGAAGTTCAGCGAGCAGATAGCTCTCTTGCCTTCAGCAAATGGGCTCTGTGGATGGAAGCACAGACCAGGTGCTCTAGTGTACAAACCAGGGAGTTACCTCTCTCCCTGAGGTAAGTCCTAACTACAGGTAAAAGTCTAAAACTTAGAAAGGCACATACTCTGTAGCTGAAGCATCGACTGATAGTAAACATGACTGAATAGGGAAAAACATTTTTGGAAAGAGGGATTAGTGGAGAAAAATGTGCTCAGTCCTCAGTAGTTGCAGGTATCTGCATTGCTATTGTTATTCCCAGTGTAACTGGCACTCAATCACACTTCTTTGTGTGATTATTTTCCTGTTGCATATGACTTCTGGACCTGAAGTTTCTATTAATTCTAAGAAATTAGTCTCTTCAAACTTTCGTCTATACAGGGACTTATCTGGTCGTGTCCCATACTATTTTGTAGGACGATATGCAGGAATCCTAAGGAACAATCTGCTTTAGATTGTGCAGATTTCTAACATTCAAAAAACGCTCTTAATACAACACCTGCTGAAGAAAATTTAGTAAGGTGTGTGCAGGCAGTTGCATGCAGGACACAGACCTGAACACAGAGTGCACAGGTCTGCAGGAGACCCACCTCCTTTCAGTGAGTGGTCTGAAGGTGGGCTTGCTCTCACTATCAAGTCTTAAATCCAAGAACCTAATGGGTGCCAGAGGGAGTACTGTGCTACCCTTTCTGTATTTAGATACTGATCACGCTTTAAGAGTAATAGGCCAAAATACTTGCTAGCTCTAATATTAGAAGTAGCTGCAGGCAGGCAAAAGGAAGAATAGTAAGTGAAGATAAATCTTCGTGTCTCGGTCCTCTATTTTTCCCTTCCCTGTCATCTTTTTTCTTTTAATCAAAATGCTGTTTCCAGAAAACTTTGCTCTGGTATTACTCAGTTGCAGGAGTAACTATATGGGAATATTAATTATTTGACCACACCTAAAGAAAGATGACCCCAAATTATGAAACATTGAGTTGCAATAGTAATGGCAATGAGAGAATACAGTATACAGAAACTTCCGCAGCACAAGCTGGTCTGTATCTAAAAGCACTACATGTAACCTGGACTTCAGAAAAGGCCAGCAAGCCATTTCTGCTGGCTTTGTTTGGATGTTATTTACCTGAAGCAGACTTCAGATGGCTGCACAGAGCTCTATTTGAGATGATTCAGAAAGGTCAAGGTCCAAGGCGGGTGGTGAGCTAGCCTGTGTGGCTGCACTGATGTCCTGGACTGGAGGGTGACATTCCCTTTGCAGGAAGAGGCCTCAAATGGCTCTTATTAAACCCATAATTTGGGACTCCCATATGCCTGAATGTAATGCAAATCCGCTACCTTTCTCATCTGAAGTTACTGACAACAGAAGGCAAAATGGAAGTTCAAGGAAACGGTTATAATAAACACTACCTCAGAGCCTCATGCTGACTCCAGTTTTCTTATGTCTTAGCCTGCTTTGAACCCTCCAACTAAGTTATGCCGCATCAATTTAACACTTGTGTTTCATGTTTCTATTAAAAAGTGAACTTTTTAATAGAAAAATGAGGCTGAAAGCACACATTTTGTGTTAACTGCTAATCCAATGGAAGACTGAAGTCGTTGCTACAAGAGATTTAGTGGTGGTTACAGTTGTGATGCAACTCATCCACCAGGAAATAAAGTAAGGGAATATATTAATATCTTCCTTCCAGCATTTGCATTATCTACAAGACTTGTTCTGTGCCAAGGCTGATGGAACTTGGGTATTTGACTTGTATCTGAGAACCAAGTGGGTCAACCATGTAAACTTTACAGCCACTCAAAACCATAAAGGTCACTTCATGTTTCTTAATTCAGCTGATAAACACACTTAATTGTTGAACATCCATCACTTGTGAAGTCAGTGGTCCTAAGTACTTCAGAGATCAGCTGCTGAAGTTCCTGAGTTTTGGGTTGCATTTTGGTTTTGTTTTTTTTCCCCTGTGTGTTACTTCTACTACTTTTCATGTATCTTGGTGAATTGTTTTTCAAACTTAGGAGAGAGGATAAAAAAAGAGCATGTGGAAGAACTGTGTCTGTACAGGAATGTGGTGGGAAAGGGGGATATAACAAACCAGCTCCCAATTCCCATCTTTGACTTCTTGGACAGTGACTTTCAGTGTCGATTTTTGATGGCTAACTGTTCTTTCTAGCAACTTCAGGGAGACAAGGGCTATGCAAAAAAGGGTAAACCTCTGTGGGAAGAAGTTTTGATTTGTCTAGACAGAGCTTCCTTGACATAATGTAGATAATTGTTCCCTAACCTCCTGCAGACTACCAGCTCAGAGCAGCTAAAGCAGCAGTGTATCTATGCCTGTTAAACCAGAAGTTCTGCCTTCATCACTTTCCACTGCTATAGTCCAGCTACCAGGACATTAAACATTCAGCATCCAGAATGTCTAGACAGGCTGAAAAACTGTCTGTGCTCCATTTTTTCAGAGTCAACTTTCCTAAGAACTAAAAGACTATTTGGAAAGAGAAGGTGGCAGAGTTCCTAGTACGAGACGCATCTTCAGGCTGCCTTCTGAAGCGAGTACAGAGTAACGCAGTCTGGTAGGGATTTCTAGCAGTGCACAAAATTCCTGTGCAAGCCTCTCCCTGCTCCCCCGAGAGGCTTCAAGCCTTTGACAATTATTGCTAATGTCTTAAACAGCTTGCACTTGTATTCTAAGGATACAAGACTACATAGAAATGTACGCTGTTAGCTGGTAATGTCCTGTTAAAATAACAGAGAAAAGGACTAAAGGGTGACTTCCTTGACACAGAAGATGGTAAAGGTCTTTGAGGCAGAAACAAACGGTTTCCATTTAAAGTACAGGACCTGTGGATCAACAGATATATTTTGCTGTGCATATCTGCTGGCTTTAGCAATGCCAAACAAGCAAGCAAACAAAAAAGCCAAACATTTTTCCGTATAACCTTTGCCATTTTTTCAATGCGGACCTTAGTCATTCTCCATATAGGAAGAAACAAGTACTTGTTTCCTGCAGGGTGGAAATGAACATTGTTTCTGGAAGCTTTGTAAACTGTGAAAGTTGGATACAATATAATGGCTGATGATCCTGATGCTGTTAATCTACCTGCACACTGTGTATGATTGTGCTATATCTCATAGAAAACTTAAGCTTTTATTTCAGACCCCAGGATAAGCCTGAGAGGCTTTATCAGAGGTGAGGAGAATGGGAGAGCAGTCAGCCCATACAGTGTGGGCTGCTGAATTCTTGTGTCACTCGTAGGAGTGAGGACACAAGGGTGCTCCTATCCAGCTGTGCCTTTCGGGTCCATCCCAGCTCCCTCTTTCCTGGGTGGCTGAAGATTCCCGGGGATCCTCATGCTAACCCTCTTAATTTCCAGCGAGGGAGAACAGCATCTTTGTGTATCATAGAATCTTAGAATCATTAAGGTTGGAAGAGACCTCTAAGATCATCGAGTCCAACCGTCAACCCAACACCACCATGTCCACAAACCCTTTTCCCTAAGGGCTTCTTTTCCCGTTTTTTAAAT
>NW_008824986.1:3687228-3693361 GCF_000699105.1 Pygoscelis adeliae | reverse complement strand
CACCCTCGGGTGGATCCCATCCGGCCCCATAGACTTGTGAGCATCCAGGTGGCGTAGCAGGTCATTGACTGCTTCTTCTTGGATTATGGGGGGTTCATCCTGCTCACCATCCCTGTCTTCCAGCTCAGTGTAAGTACTTAATAACCTGGGCTCTTCAAAGCAAAGTAGATTTTGCTGTATTAAATATATACATCAACAAAGCCTTCAGACTGGTAGCCAGGGTATTGAGAAGCAGCACACAAGAAAGATGCGTTATAGTTATGTTAATGTTATATAACATTTTGTTACCTCTATTAATGACAATAAAAATGTAAGTGACAAATTTATTACCTTATGCCATTCAAAGTCATATAGAGTTAACAGAAATCCAGTTACAATGTCAGTATATGAAAGTGCTGGAAAAATTTGGGGATAGAGCTAGAAATCTACCATAAAGCATTTAGGGACTAGGGAAAAAAAAAGTCATTTAAAGAAGCTTGCAGTTTAATTTGTCAAGAAATTGAAAGGTGACTTACGCATGCATAAATCCTTGTGGAGAGACAATGAGTGCAAAAGAGCTCTTTAATCTATCACTTAGAACATAGCAAGAACCAATGGCTGGAAACTAAAGGCAAATTCAAAGTTTAAAAGCATGTGCCCAGTTTCATATAGGGAAAAACAATGACGAAAATCTGTTACTGATGAAAATTAAAAAAACCCCAACAACAACAGTGTTCTGATGCCTTCAAATCAATATCCTTTGTCGGCAGCACCCCTTCTAGAAAACAAAGGTTATCTGACACAACACATGAATGAATGATTTCTGTCTTGGGTTTAAGTCAGCTGAAATGATTTGATACTCCCTTCCAGTTTTAAGATCCATAAAAAGAGATCTCTTCCCCAATTTAGGGGAGAATGCAGAGAGAGGACAATTCTTGGGAGAAAAAGGACAGAAAGCATTGCTCCAAGAAAAAAAAACATCAGGGTATTATATAATAAAACAGCTTCCTTAAATGCATTTGGTGGTCAGTAGGTTTGATCAGACCTGTCTTAGGATGAACAGGGAAGGCATAATGAAGTCAGCTGGCTGAAGACTCACTTTTGGTTGCATGTAGGAATTGCTAATCTGGCTCACAGCAGTGGTCCAGCTGAGTTGCTCTCCCAGCTAATTATGCTGTGCTGCCCTGGAAGGGTGGGAGAGACGGAAAGGGAAACCTGATAGCTCCGTGTCCTCTGCTGGCAGCCTTTTGACTTGCTGGATAATGTATGATGTAGCCCTTCAGTTCTCATTGCTGATTAGGCTCCTCTGGAGCTGTGTGTGTGGATTTGGGCTCTGCATTTCAATAAAGAGTTGGATGTAATAAAGGGAATCTAAAGGTCTAGAAAATGTGCCATAAAATGGTCAAATAATTGGGATTGCTTCTTCAAGGGAAGATGTAATAGCTGAAGTACTGTTTTCAGTTTTTGAAGTTGCTGCAAAAGGAAATTAACAATTTTCCTTCCATGCTTGGGGGAGATGGGATAAAAAGTCCTAAATACCCCTTGACTCAGTTTAATTTTGGTACTAGGAAAAGCTTCCTGGCAGGATAATGAAGGACTAGTGAATAAATAGCCTAGAAAAGATGTGCAATCTCTGTTGCTGAAAGGCTTCAGGAACAGGTAGGACAAAACATCTGACCAAATGACATGGGCTGATCCTGGTTTTGTTATGCAGCAGATAAAATTGCGTCCTTTCTGGTTCTAAGAATTTTTTTTTCTGCCTTTCTTGGGCTGATGGCCGTGGGCTGGTGCAGTTTAGCTGGAGGCTATGACTTTCTGCAAATGGATATTGTGCTGAACAAGGTTCTAAGTATTGCCAAAGAATGTATATCTCCTCTTCATTTTAAGTAAAATCTATCAGCCAGTTCAAAAGGCAAACATTGTTCCCTGATAAAATGCAGCTGGTGTGCATATGAGCTTAGTCAGCAGACTATAAAATAGCATAAGCTTTCCATAGTGATCAGAAACATCAAAAGCAGAACGTGTATTTAAAAAAAAATCTCCAACAGATTGCTATAATTATTAAATGTGATGCATCACAAGTAGTGATGGAATATAGCTGAGATGATATTACCCAGACAGGAAGGAATAATATGGCTTTGGTCTGTGTCTCTACATATAGATTTCAAAACACAGAGAGAGGGTGGATCATCAGATACCAAAGTATGTTTAGCCCATCATTTAAAATGGGTTTGCTCTCATGAGAGAGGCATATAGTTACTGTAACATTCAGCTGCAGCTTTTGAACAAGTTAACAGCTTTAAAGCCACTCTACTTGGGAACAGGGGAAATATAAACTCTACAAATCTGTCCAATGGACTGCCCTACTGAGATGCACTGGTGTATAACCCTTGTGTGGTTACACTTATCTACAGAGTAATGTTTGCAGGTCCATGTGTAATACATGTCAAAAACCTTTCTACCTATAGCTTACCAATACAGAATTAGGGGAGCGATAGGTATGGCACTGATGCTTTGTGAGAGTCTTAGATACTCTTGATAATCTGGAAGTCAGCTCCTCTGTTGCTGCTGCTTGCCCTTGCGGGGCTGCATCTCATACGCTTTCCACTCCAAATGGAAGCAATAACGTAGGATGGACATATGACTGCTGCCAGTAGAACAGTCTCAGATGGAGCTGTTCTGAACTTTCCCCTTCCTCTTTAGATCACGTTTCCCTTAAGAGCACCCCTTAGGATTTTTTTTCTTATGTTTCTGCTAAGAAAACAAGGAACCAGAGCCATTTAACCCATCGCAACCAGTCTTTAAAAACTGATACGACCAATCAACAGTTGCATAATAAGCCTTTTCACACCACGGTGAATTTTCTTAAAAAAAAAAAAGTAAGCAGAGTACCTTTTTAATATTCATACTTTTAATCAGATTAATCAGATTCTGCCTGAATTGCCTGGTATATTCTATTATGCTGCAGTCAAAACAGGCTAGTGCTGGAGTGATGAAGATGCTTTGGCTTTATATTGGCAGGAGGGCTGTTCTGGGGTTCTTTCAGTGCTCTGTTTTGGCCTTGTCTGCTTTTCCTACCCTATAGCTCACTGCATTAAGAGTGCTAGATATCATTCTTTTGTAGTCTTGGAAAAAAAAAAACACCTCTGGGCCTGTTCTTGCATTTGCTAACTTCTCTACTTGCAAAGATTTCCTTCTACTATGCAGTTCAATCATCCTACAACCCCAGTTAGATGCCTTTTTTAACTCCAAATTCTGTATTGCGTAAAATTCATACTAATTGAAATTGTTAGGGCCCCAAAAGTCAGGAAACTAACTTGAAGAAACCCCCCAAACCATGAATTTAACATTGTTGCTGTTTGAGTTTTCAGGCTTTGCCTTTGTAGGTATATCTGCTAACAAGAGGGGAAGAAATTACTCAAAACCTAAGAATTGTATTCATTAATATAGGAGCAAGAGCTTTAAAAGGAATGTCAGACTGTGTGTAATAAAACTGTGAGAACAACAGTGGTTAAACCTACCAGATTAAAAAAAAAAAAGCAGAAATACCAATTTTAAACTTTTTTCTTTTTCTTTTTTCATCAATTTGGATGCTTCACATTCCTAATTTGGAATGTTAATAAATTTCACAAACGTATTTCTGAAAAAATAAACTTATGGCCTCTTGGTATACTGTCTGTCTCTGTATTGTAAAAATCACTTAAGAGGCAGCTGTGTTAGACACTAACTGGCTTTGCCATGTTCCCCAGCGAGATGCTGCACTGGGAGGTTGGAACACACACGTGAGCAAGAATTGGCACATCCAGAATTTTGCGCAAAAGCTTCAGCTGCTTTGATTTCATAAAATGTCCACAGTGTTGCCCAACGATCATTCTAAGATGAAATCCCATTAAGGCAGTAGGACTACTGGGCTGTTTGGTGATCAGAGCCTACCTTTGCTGTCACTTCATGCATAGGAAAGATACATGAAGAGTTACATATTTGAAGGTAGCATAAACCATAGATTTCAACCATATTCATTAATAATCAGTTATGGGAATCACACCAGGTTAGAGTATTCTAAGAAATAATCATCTTCACCCATTCTATATTCTGCTACTTCAACAAATAAACTGCTATCATCTGTTCCATATTCTGGCTCCAAAATTACAAACATCTCGGTATGATTCAGTAACTGAAAGAATTCTGTAATTTTTTTCAAATTTCAAATTGTTTTATATTTGAGACTCATTTAGAATAGATTCATATTAAACAGCAAAGTTAAGAAAAAACCCAGTACCATGATTAACATACATGCATTTTTGGGAGCTGCGTGAAAGTGGTGCTGTCTTTGGGGAGGTCATCCTCCTAGTGCAGGGGACCGAATCCCACAGATCCCACAGACAGCATCAAAAGCTCTGTCAGGAACTAGCTAGCGTCTTCCTAAATGTTACTCAGTTGCTGTTTTCACAGCTGCAAAGTAGAAAAAATGTTTGTTTACCTGTAAAGGAGGTGAAAGTTAAACATTAATGTTTGTATACATACACTGTATTATACCAAAGAAGTTCAAAGAAAATTCAGGGCAGGTGACCTTTACAAGTGATTTTCCAAACACTGTTAAAACTATTTAAAGCAACTTTTAACTATATTAAGTGGCTTTTGGGGCGGGCTTAAAAATAACGTATAATGAGATAGCTGTAATTCTCTTGCTTACATAAAAATAGACAGACATATGAGTAAGACACCCCAGGTTTGAATAAGTACACGGCATGGATTTAATTGCCATGCTGCTCCTTGTGTTTCTGCTGTGCAGGAGCATGGATTATCATTCTGTGTGAACTGGAACATGGGAAGTCCATGTAGCATCCTCGTGCCTGTCTGCTGGGGGCCCAGCAAACACCACCCAGCTTGTTGCACTGAATTAAGTCTCAAAACATTATGAAATAAAGCATAATATTCTTAGCAAGATAAATTATTCTTAGGAGCCATCTGCCTTTACCTTTTAAAGAATGTCTCTTTAAATGTAAATTTAGCTTTCCACCAGAGACAGTATTGCCATGGCAACAAACACAAGAAAAATAAATGTCTTTATACAAAATAAAGAGTGTTTTTTCTCTTAAACATACTCCATATGAAATAAAATATGCAGCTATGGAATTAATGTATACGCTATCTCAGACAGTAAAAAAGAGTATCAGTCTTTTCCTGGAATGGTTCTCTGAGGTAGTATCAAACACACAATTGCTTGCAGTAAAGAAATCTATTGTATACTTATTTAATATGCTATAAACTAGAGCTCTCATCTTGCAGTTCGCTCTAGATGGACTGGAATGCTACAAACTTCAGCGGAGTGTTATGCAGGCAGCAGGATCCGCCTCTGCACAAGAGTTTACGGAACTGGAGTCTAAAATGTAATCTCTGTCATGTAATTTATATTTCAAATGCTTTGCTGTGCAAGTTTGCTTTGTACAGTCTACCACTGGAGAGGTTTGTTATGCAAGGGGCATATAAGTAGTGGTTCAGATTCCTCGTTTCATTGTCTGCAATGAAGAATGCATTCAGGTTAGGCCTGTTTCAAAAATAAGATTGATGAGTGGTGTACTCTGAATTGCCCACAACCAAATTCCTCTCTACCTCTTTCTGCATCAGTTACCCCCTACAGAGGTCAAGGTAAGGAGAGACCCAAGATGGCCAATATCATTATTTTCAAGACCCAAATCCCTGCATGGTAAAAATAAAAATGATTTTTATATTATTGTATACTTTCCCATTGCAAGCTTCCTCAAATTTCACAGTATACAACTATAGCGACAGTTTTCAAACACTGCATGCAATTGTTGAAATGTTCTGTGCTGGTTTATTTACTCTCTTCTTTCTTTCCCAAGTCACTCTTAGCCTTTTGGCTGCACGTGTTGTGTTTGAAGGCTGCAGAGGAGTGAAGATGCTTGCAACTGGGTTTTACTGGTTTGAGTAGAGGAGGAATTCTGGTGCTTGCCTGTGGAACAGAAACCATCCTGTGCTGACCTAGCACCTCTTATCTGAATAAGACAATAGCTTATGAAGCTTAAGACATTTCTTCTCACTGTATGGTAGGAAAACTATGTATCATCCCCACTTAAAGACGTGTCGAAGAACTAATTTCTGCTGCAGATTGTGATGCTGACCTTGGCATGTC
>NW_008824986.1:3686072-3687191 GCF_000699105.1 Pygoscelis adeliae | reverse complement strand
GCAGGAATGAAGATGAAAGCAATAACCTCCTCTTTCTCTACCTTAACTGCTGAGTGGCACGTTCAGTAGCATCGGCATCTATCACTTCAGGTACCACTGTTATGTTTGTTGGTATCAGAAGAGTAAAGTTGAATGTTTCCAGCGATGGCATGGGCAGAACTTTCTACAACCTGCTCTTCTGAGAAAAGACGAAGCAGGCTGTTTCAGGAAAATATTGTCCTTTTATGTGTACAAACAGTTCTGCACGAAGTGTGAAGCTGGTATGCAGAGATGGATTGTGATGGATTAGCTAAGGTATTAGGGAGTATTCAGCTTCTCCTGCATGTCTTGACCTGCCTGACCATGAGCTTGTCAAGAGTATCTGGACTGGGTCACACTGTGGACTGTCTTGCCCGGTGTCCTGCCTTAGGCAGCGGCTGATAACAAGGTGTCTAGGGACAGAACAAAGGTAACAGGGCACACGGGCACTAATCCTTCCCACACGTATTCTCCCGTCCTGGTCACCTGAAGTTTTGGATCAACTGCACATAGCAGTCTGTGCGGCCCACATAAGGACGTGTCCTTAGACAGCCTTTGGGACTGAGCGCTTGTAAACAAACACTGAGGAGAAAGCTGTGGGAGCTGGCACCTTCCCACGGTGGTTCAGATGGGTGCTGGGGCCCTGGGGAGCCAGCTGGCTCCACAGCTCTGCTTTGAAGGGAGGGCTGCAGCCCGTGTGAGCCGGGTGAAACACTGCGCCCTTATCTAACCCCTCCAGCACGCACAAGTGGCTTGGCACGCTCTGTACCACAGCAAGCAAGCAACCTCCAGGTCAGCAAGGCCGATGTTAGGTGACTCGAATGCGTGAAACAAATGTTTTGATGGGTCCTACCGCAAATAGGATGTAAGCAAACAGGGAACACAAGGAAAAATTGCAGGCAAGGGGTGAGCGTTCCAACTGGCCTTTCTCGCTCAAGTTGGTCACCGAGCTTCGAAGGGAAGAGATGAGAAGGGGAGAAAGGGTGCCTTATGGCATTCTTAATTAACTGCATCCGTTCTGATCGGGTGCTGCGCAAAGGCTGCCTGAACGTGTCAGGCTGAAAACAGACGGCACTGCTGCAGGACGGTGGAGGACGAACC
>NW_008824986.1:3684216-3685478 GCF_000699105.1 Pygoscelis adeliae | reverse complement strand
CGTACGGCCGTTGAGCTGCTGTTGGGCCGCGGGCGGCAGGGCGGCCGGCCTCGCCGCTCCAGCACGGCACGGTCTGGCCTCGCCGCTCCTGATGCGGGTGGGGCAGCGGTTGAGTTGTCCGGCACCTCAGAGGGTCGTTGTGCTCCCAGAAGAGACCGCAAAACCAGTACCGGGCTCCTGGTGAGCACAGGTTGTCTCCTGATCGCACCGTGCGTCTCCCGCTGTAAGTGCGTGTTTCCTAGGGCTGTAAAGCCAAGAAGCTTAGGCCGCTGGTGCTTGTCATACATAAATTGTGAGCGTTGCTTGTAAATTGATCCAAATTAACCTATAAAATCTGTTCGGTAACTGTTTTCCTTTTTAACTTGTGGCAGAGCTGAAAGGGCTGGGAGAACGCTTGGGGGTGCGAAATAGGGGTCTGTGGTGAGTATAGGTCATCAGCTGATGAAGAGATAGACTGGCGGTGTTACAGTGTGCTGGTCTTTGAAAAGTTGAGTTTTTGTCAGCCAAAGGGGCAAACTTTCTTAGGTGAAAAGTATCATCTTACATGTGGTCCAAGTTCTATTTGAGAAAGAGTAAACTCCAGTGCAACCTCTAGTCTTTTTCTTCGGCGTTGTACTGTCTCTTCATGAAAACTGATGGGTTATTTTGCTCATTTAAATAATATTCCGTAACCAGTGTTGACTAATATTTGAGCAACTGAGTCCTCCTCGTGCTCCTTGCTGAGTAGCTCTGTGACTGTGGGGGCCCCAGTGCTTATTGGGTTGCTTGAGCTGATATTTGCTGTGTGTGACTTTTTGCCAGGCAAATGAAGGGAATCTGCTCACAAAGCAGTCCAACAAACATCTGAATTAGTGCAAAGTATGGAGCAGGAGTGTATGCCCCAAAGCAGGGCGTAGTAGGATTTCCCTGTTTTGTTGGTGACAAACATCCCCCTTAAGCTGTTTGGTGTAATTTGATCTGAAAACTTTATTTGTTGTTAGGAAGCCTTCTCATACTGCCACGTACATTTTCCTGCTGTGATCTAGTCACCTAGATAAGTAGCAGTCCTCCTCCCTCTCCCTGCCCTCCCTGAGACTTGTCAGGTAATTGAAACTTGCAAAGTAGAGCATCGTGTTCCAGGATTGGCAAAGGACGACATTGGTTTGGAAGAGGGAGGCTGTGGGAAGAATTGCTGTTTGTGCACTTTGTCAATGTGGTCTTCCCATGGGCAATACACAGCACTAGAGGCAAGAGGCATGTGCTTACTTTCTGTACATCACATG
>NW_008824986.1:3677146-3684165 GCF_000699105.1 Pygoscelis adeliae | reverse complement strand
TACTTTGTTACGTAAAAGCACCAACCAGAAAATTTTTATTTTAACAGCAACTCAGACTGTGTTGGTTGTAAGGGTAATATCAGCAACGCTGAGCACCTTGATTTCTAATGACCAGATTCTTGTGAAGTTAGTTGTTTTTTCCCTGAAATGAATTGCTAAGGGTTGTATTTGCATTTTGAGGATTAAGTCCTCTATGGGCCTAACCAATAGCACAGGGAATGAAGAGGATAGCTATTGCTATCCACAGATTTATTGCAAGAGGCAGTAAAGGACAATGTATTGTGTAGTTTGGTTTTCTGGTTGCCATTGGTCACTCGTTTGTGTGCCCTAATTATTTTTGCTAAAAAGGGAGTCCTTAATATTATTTATAAATACTCTCCACTTTCTTGTGTCCTTGTGTCCTAGCTGTGGGACTTAACTAGTTTGCCAGTGTTCAGCTTCCCAGGAAGTGGAAACTGTTCAATGAGAAGCTAGGACAGCTTTGAGGCTATTGTTTAACTTTGCTAATAGAGCAAAATTCATGTGGAAAAGGAAGGCGGGAAGTAGCACAGAAGTAGATGTGGTGTGATGTAAGAGGTCTTAATTTCAGTGGTCTTGAGACTGTCCTCCTTGTCCTCTTTTCTCAGTTTCTATTATGCTATCTTCCTCTATTTGATCTGTTTTCCTTCCTGGTCTCTTTGCAGACATACCTGTTCCAGTGGCTTTGTTTCTCTGATTTGTGTGTCATGAGTTTGGAAGGTGTATACTACCTTTTCCTTAAATGCCTTGAGAAAGATGGAAATATTTTCAACCACTGCATAGCTGCTAAGACCTGAGGTTCTCTTACTTATGTAGTGTTTTAATTTTGGTGTGGTGACTTTGTTGTATGTGAGAGCTATGGATATCCTACTCTGCCCATAGCAAGTCCAAGAAGCTCTGTTGTCCTGTGTGGGCAGCCATCAGGAATACCTGTTGCCTTGACTGGTGATTGGAAAGAGCAGCAGTTGTTTTGGCTGCAGCAGAATTCTCTCCTGACTGACCTACTATTTTTTTAGGGCCAAAAGAGCAGCAAAATATTGATTTGTAGGCGTGTCGCAGTGCCCTCTGCTGACTTTTGATGTGGAGGACTTGTTCTGACACGCATGTCCCAAACAAACTGACTTCTGATTCAGTTTGAGAGTTTGCAATTTGGTGTTAACCAGCTCCACTAAAATAGTTTGGTTAACGCTTTAAGGAACTAGGGAATGGAGCTAGTAGAGAATTAGAATTCTTAATTGCATATGAATTGTCTCGAAGAGTCATGCACAGGAAACAGGGAGTGGTTCAAATTCACTGCTCCACATAATAATCTTTGGCAAAACTTCGTTTTAATGAAATCTTCTCCCTTTGTTCTATAAATGCTATTATAGGTGCCTATGCTTAGGCATCTGAAAATGTGAAATACCTGATATTAACTGCATGTCTTCTCCTTTCTGTCAAGAAGCAGAAGACTTGAAGCACATAATTAAAACATCTTTTAATTTTAAAGTTTTGTCTCTGGGGTGCTGCTGTGGTAAGTATAGGTCGTTATTAATTCTAAAACGCACTGGCTATTGCAACAGTTTTCAGAATGATTACTGCAGGGTTTTTCCTTTTTTCACTTCCAAAACCAAGAAGAAGATAGTAATTTCTTTCTGAGTCTCAGAAAACTTCTCAAAGTGATACACCTTGTCAAGTTCTTAGTCTTTAATGGTGGGAATAGCTTTTTAAATTTGTGGCTGCCCATCTTGTTAACTTCTAATAGAGCCTGTGCCTGACTTTTAGTCTGCTTTGATTGCTCATTCTTCTCATTTGTAAGGTCTGAGCAATTGTGTACACATCAGTTGCTGAGACAATATTTAATAGTAAACACGCTGAGTACTTGTCAGTCACAGCCTGGTATGGATGAGATCAGACTATCCTCTTGTGCCAAGCAAAGATGTGAAGCATCCTAAATACAAAGTAGATGGCCATTTTGTTCTTGCAATCTGTTAAAGCAGGCTGTCTGCTGTAATCTGTTAACTTTTTTTCCCCTCTTCACTTAAAAATGAAAGTTCTCCCATCTGTGTTGCTTTGCAACGCTCTCTCTACCCTCATGTATAAGCATGTGTTTTGTTTTCAGTAAAGTTGGTCAGTGGTCATGACTGTTGGAAGGCAGAGTTGTAGTGGTCCGCAGGAGGATGTATTTGTCTTGGGTACTAGTAGTTACTTTTCTGTCTGCTTGTACTTAAAAGGCCTGCCTTCCCCACCCCTATTTTAGAACCTCACAAGGAGCAAAAGATGTACAAGTAAAAGATTCAACAAGCATTCCTTGGTTCTGATATTAGATTATAAATGTAACTACATTAAGATTGACAAAGACTGTTTGGGGCACACAGTCTCTTTCAGCTTTTGCTGCTTTACAGGTTGGAGCTGTTTCTTTCATGGTAGTTTCCAAGGCATTCTCTTACTCTACTTTTAATACTTTGTTGTTTTTGTTCGATGTTTCCAGACATCCAGCTGCCCCTAGAATTACTAGACATCTGAGAATGGGTGGCTGAAGGCATAGCTTCTGTATTGATTGGATTGTTGTCAGGATTATCTGGCTTAGTGTGATGGTGATGTTTTATGTAACTGTGTATACTTTGTTTGTAAACCTGGATTGTGTCTTGCTCTTTGAATACAAATTTTTTAATTAAAAGCAGTAAGTACAAAAATATTTACCCTCTTGTTTGCTAATCAACATGCTGTCAAACATGTTGTCTTGAAACAACCGTAATTCATCAGATGGAATTAAGTAACAATACCACCATATGCTGTGTGGAAGGAATAGCCATTTGTGGGAGAGTTTCTTTGATTGTTTGTAGCCTGCTCTTCTCCTGGCAGGATGGTTCCAGCTGAGGTATGGAGGATATTGAGTGCTGTTGGATGCTAAATGCCTTCTGGTATCCTTCTAGTTTAAAAGCCTATAAATTGCTGTTGCACCTGTGGGGAAAAAGGAGTTGCTGTCATAGCGTGAGCCACTGACATGGCAAGATGTGCTGAAATGTCTGTCTCACCACAGAACTGCAAAGATTCAGTCACCATGTATCAGTTATCCTTGGCACTTCATGCTATACTTAAACAGATCTCACTGGCCTGTTGCTGGGAGGGGCCATCCTGCCCTTCCCCCTCCCCTCATTCTCTACTTTCCACAGGGTCCAAAAGTTGTGTGGCCACAGGGTGAGTCTGGTTGTTTTGTCAACCCAAATGAAAATTAGCATGCTTGAAAGAGGTTAATCTTTTGTTAGTTGCAGTGAATTGCACCACCACTGTTGCTAGGTAAGTGCCGTGTTGAGAATGAAGAGTTGCAGGACAAAAACAGCATTGTTTTTGGCATCAGCATATTACCAGACTGGTTAAAGCGTACTCTGAAACTACATTCTTCACTTGCACGTTGCTGCTTATTCTTTCGTGTAGTGAAGCTAGTTCCAGTAATAACAGTGCAGCTGTTCTAATCAAACAAGGCATCAGATCTTTTTAAAGGGCCTTAAATTGTATAGGTTGAAATCTGTAAGCATATGTAAGTCTAGGGATTAAGTGTATTGTCTTGTCTGTGTGAAAGTTTAAAATCATTTACATAATTGAGCAATGAAATCATCAGAGCACTTCTCTCCAATAGTTCAGCTTCTCAGTTAGGCAGTCCTAATATGTACATCAAAAAGTGCCTGCTCACTAAACTTTACTTGTAATACCTATTCTGTAAGTTAGTGCAATGCAAAATTACTAGCTCTGACAATTTGTTATAAATAAGTGTCCCCACTGCCAGCCTGGCACACCTTTTCCTTAAATCAATGTTTGCTATGCAGTCTAGCTGCTCTTTTCTCTCCTGTGTTTATGGGATTGCGTAGATGTGGAGCATGTGTGGTCAGTGTTCACAGCCTATGGCAGACGGGTGGACTCTTTAAAGCTTGCTCAAAACAGATGGAGCGCAACTAGGGGCATACTGTGGAGTCTGATGTTCTTACTTAATGATCTTGACATGTACTCTGTTACAAAACGTGCTGAAATCCAACATTTGTGTCCTATGCATTGTAGATAAAGGAATACCAAGAACTGCATGGTCTGGCACAAAAGGACATTTCTAATTAAAACAAACAACCTCCACTCTTGCATGTTCCACAAACCAATGTCTGCTTCAGCTGAGCATATTTTAGGCTCTTGAGCATTTCTGCAACCTAGATGGAACGACTTGTCTTTCCTCGTTATTTTGTCTGTAGAGCCAACTCCTGATACACTCATATTGCCGAGGAAGATCCCAAGTGAAATTCTGATATTTAAAAAAAAAAAAACCAAACCCAAAGTGGCTTTGGCTCAATACTTTTAATCCTTGATAGAAAATTATTAAAAAAAACGTAAAAAGATGTCTGGCAAAAAACCCTGTTCTGGTGCTTCATGCGTAAAGAAGCTTTCTTTAAGCTTTTTGATCCTTTTTATTCTGCTTTTGAAATTTTGGAATTTCAAAACCTGTATTATTAGTGAAAGTACTAGGTTTTTGGAGAAGAAAATATTAACAGCTGAAAACAGTGTGATCTCTCTTTTGTGACTCTTTCAAATTTTAAAGACCTGCCAAACGAGACTGTAACAGTTTACGACTGGACAAATAAGATGAGGTGTATAGAGTCTAGGTAGGAAAGATTATTGCAGGTTTTTTGCTGACCAGTCTGACTTTAAACATGACTGGCCTCGGTGGCACTGAATAACCAATCTGATGAGATGCTTTTGGACATAGGGGGAAATAAAACACCCCATAGTGGCTAGCTCTGTATTGAGCCTTTTGTCAGCCATCACTGTTACTTTCTAGTTCAGTTTATCACTGACAAAATAATAGGGCGTTACTTCTGTTTCTGTGGTGTTTTATAGCTAGCCTGCAAGCATCAACATGGAAGTGGGTTTAACTAGATGAATTTTTTCCCTGGTTTATCATCTTTGAAGTATTGCTCACATATCCTGAAGACGGTTGGAACTTGCTTTTGATGTTGAAAACTAAGTGCAATTTATTTTAAAAGCCTTTAAGCCAGCGTTTAAATGCAAGGATTCACAAAGCAGAATTTTTCCTGAAGTGAGAAGTCTGACATAATGCTTTACTTTCTTCTGCTAATAAAGCTGTTGGAACTTGCAGTGCTTGAAGGGGAAAATGAGAAAACAGTTTGCTTGTGCCTTCCTACCGCTGTCTGGTTTTGTTATTTCCTCCCCCCACCCCATTTTGTAACTCATTGATCGAAATCATGGAAAGGAGAGTGAGGAAGATGGTCACTAGCTTAGAGATATCTTGATTAGTTTTGATAGTATAGTAACATTACCTTAAACTGTAATGTTAAAAAAAAAAAAGTAAATTCTTTGGCTTTGTGCTCTTATTATTCACTTTTGTCTGCTAATCTTTTTTCCCAGTCTAGGACTTTGTTCTAGAACACGTGGTTTCCCTTATGTCTAAAAGCATGTCTAGTGTTACTCAGTTGAAGGGTATTTACTATTAGACTTTTTTAGAAGCTGGAGAAGAAGCTGACATACTCACATTTTTCAGCAGCGAACATCTTAAAGTTTACTTGGAAGACCATATATCCACGGAAACATAAGTACATGGTTTAAAAGACTGCTTTGGCAGTCATTAGTTTGCCACGGATGCAATACAAGCAGTATTGGTTTTACTATTCTACATATAGAACTTTGAGTGGTAGTTTTTCTTGAATAAAAGTTAACCTTGAATGCCTCAGACAAAATGGAATTTACGTTTGTATGAAGAGGATAATGTGAATCAGGCAAATTACCTTTCATTCGCATTTTGCAAATGGCATTTCTGAAAAGACACACTTATATTCCCTCTGTATCTTCTGGTTTCTTAGGCTGTTTAATATTACCAGTTGAGCACATTTGTGTTAAGAGAATTCTTCTCTCAAAAATGAACCTTCGGTTAATTAGCATAGCGTGCATTATCTTTTTTTAAGAACAAAACCCACCCCTCAAACTGCTTTATTCATGCATGAGTCTCTAAAGAAAAAACAATAGATGATTTGGGTTCAGAAGGGAGGAAATGAAGGTATCTTTTTAGCATGGTATTTTTGACTTTAAGGTTAGGTTACTAATACAAGTGCATGAATAAGTTTGGTAGAGATTCTGTATGTTGTCAGTTCTTGACTTGGTGTGTAACAGCATATTCACAGAGTTCTCTAAGTACCGGTTATAACTGGGGACACGTATACTTTGGAATGACAAGTCTAGATGTTAGCTCAACAGTATCTGAAGTACAAATTTCATAGAAGAAGCTTTTTCCTGTGTACAATGGGGAAGTTTGGTTTTTTAATGTTCTAAGAGGCTTCAGAAACACTTTTCTGAGTCATAAGATTAACAGAATTGTTTGGAAATCTGGGACCTTAAGGCAAAAATTGAGATGTAAATAACTTCTGATGATCAAAAGCAAAAAACCCAGCTGTCTGGGGAAGATATAAGATAGGCTAATTTTTACTTGAAGTGTTGGTGTTGTGTGGTTGCACTTTTTTATTTGCTCAAATTCTTGTCTTTGTAGCATTTTCTTGGGAGAGGCAGGACCTTGAGGCTGGTCTGCAACAACACCCTTAAGTTCTAGGATGTGTAACGATTAAGTAGGAGCTTTCTGGGCCTTCGGGTTATGAATGTCACTTTTCACTCTAAAACAAGCCAGATTAATATTCCACATAGTGTGGCCTGTAGCAGTGTTGGACACTTTTTTCATTAAAAAAACCACGCAACCCATATGATGAATGTATGGTTACATGCAGTGTCATTTGTCTTTCACTTACAAATGGCTCAAAAATAAAATGTAGTTTTCCTTGGAACAAGCAGAAGCAATTCTTAGTTGGGACTACTCCTATGTTAAATCATAGAATCATTAAGGTTGGAAGAGACCTCCAAGATCATCGAGTCCAACCATCAACCAAACACCACTATGCCCACTAAACCATGTCCCTAAGCGCCTCATCTACACATCTTTTAAATACTTCCAGGGATGGTGACTCAACCACCTCCCT
>NW_008824986.1:3657153-3676051 GCF_000699105.1 Pygoscelis adeliae | reverse complement strand
ACCCAGCGCAGAGTCCACCTGTCTAAGCCGTGAGCCGCCAGCTTCTCTAGGAGAATGCTGTGGGAGACGGTGTCAAAGGCCTTACTGAAGTCCAGGTAGACGACATCCACAGCCTTTCCCTCGTCCACTAGGCGGGTCACCTGGTCATAGAAGGAGATCAGGTTGGTCAAGCAGGACCTGCCTCTCATGAACCCGTGCTGGCTGGGCCTGATCCCCTGGTTGTCCCGCAAAATGTTAGTTTCCTATAGCCAGTTATTTTGAAGCTGTCGGTGCTCGAAAAACGTTGAGAGAAGATAGTCTCTTAGTGCAGCAAGCAATGGCATTATTGTGGATTTTAACTTGTGAGATTCTCCATAGTCTCTATCAGACTAATGTAAGGTGAAAAAGCAAAGGTGACAAGGTAAGAATCCAAGTGGAAATCCATTTTTTTGTTAACTATATGGCATTCTGAGGGAATGAGTTTAGACTGTAAGTGATGGCTGAGGCCAGGATGGGGAAACTCCAGTGCAGTGGCTAGCTTTAAAGCCGCTTTCCAAAGCTGAAGAAAGCTTTGGATTCCAAAAATGGTTGAGAATGAGCACGACTTTATAGTCTTAACTTGAGAGAATATAAACTTTTTCCTCTAATATTGAAAATAATATTGAGAGTACTAGATTACTGAACTTCCATAGTTCAAGTGTTGGATTATGTCAGGTCACTTTTTCCTTATGCAGCTGCTGAGACAATAGAGAAAATATGCTTGAATACTTCAATACAAAGAATTTCTCTCCATCTCATGCAGTTGAGACTTGGATATCTGTATTGTGCAATTATGCATGGGCTTCCCATCATGGCCTTCATAGCTTCATTGGAGATAATTTAACTTAGGGTAAATATGCCCAAGTTAGTGCTTACAAAGAAAAAACTGGCCTTGGATCCTTTCAGACAACCAAAAATTTTTTTCCCATCACTGAAAGAGATTACTGCCACTTAAAATACAGAGTTATCTTGCTTTGAGACTTAGATACATTAATGAGTGAGGCTACTTTAGACATGAAGTACAGTTGCTGTAATGAGAATATATTTTGTTGGGGATTTTTTTGGTTTTTATTCTGGAGATGTGTTCATGTATTTTTGACAGCATTTGTTTTAGTTTGTTTCTATCAACTGCAGAACTTTTGTCACTTAACTAGTATTGCTGTTCTTCAGTTGTGCTATCTTACTGCTTCTGTTCCAATTCTGTACTGGATAAAAGATCATCTTCATATGCAAATCTGATTCTTACCTGGTCATTTCACCAGGATTGGGATCTTTGAGATCTCCAAGAGCTGAAGCTTTAAGACTGTTAAACATGTTTAAAAACGTGCAGGAGTTGGCAGAACTGAGATGATAGTATTTGCTTTATTCTTTTATGCTAGTTTTGGCTCTCCAAATATCCATCTATCTTTGCTTGTTACAAAGTTTACTGTGGCACGGAGCAGAGAAACCTTTGAAAAGAAGTGGCCACTGACTTTACTTCAGTTTTTATTAGCTGAAGTTATTGTAATGAACAATTTTTCAGTGTACCAGTTAGATTAAAATGGAAGGTGTTTGCAAGGTCTCTCCTGGATTCTTCTAGAGTATCCTTGATATGAAGGACTTCATATTCTTATACAGAAATTAAGACCTAATTAAAAAAATTGTAGGAGCTTCCAAAATTATTTTGAAGACACTAGACACAAAGCTAAGAGTAATAAGTAGGTAAATGAGAGAGCTGGTAATTCTTTACTTCGATTTATCAAAGCCAAGAAACTACGTATCAAATGCATATGTAACTTTAAACCTTGTGACAAAACTAAACACCTCATTCTTGACTTTGTAATGTTCATGTTAATCTTGCTCAGCACTTCATCTGCATTAAATTAGTGATGTCTTTTAGGAGCTCACCAGAAGTATCCTAAATTGAGAGGATCACCTTGCTCATGAAAACTGCACGTGTAGGTTGTAGTACCTCTGAGAGTAGTAAGTGTAAAGAACTTTTTCAAAAACAAGGAAGCTCATAAATGTGTTTCTCTGTCAATCACCTTTATTATGTAAACTCTTTTAAAGCATAATCACCTAAAATAGAGTTTGCTATGTGACAGTTTCTTTGAACATCCATGTAGGTATCAGCTTTCATCTTTAAACTTAAAAAATAAATGTGGTCTTAATTGTGTTCTTGCTCACCTGCTCCATGGAGTAAGCTTATTCATGCATGTACTAAATTAAAAATAGAAAATATCTGCTGAAAACGAGTTGGTTTGACCTTTTTGAAAAAAATTAAAAATAACAAATAGTCAGTTGGTCTCCTCTTACTGACATCTTTAATCCAGTTGTCAGTCCTTGCTGATCATTAAAAGAAAAGCACAGTTCAGTACAAGGACACATCTTTTTTCTTTGAACAAAGTCATGCCAGGCTCTCTCGAGCTGTGTGAGAAGTAGATACAGTCATTCCTGATTGTTGGCTCGTTCTCAGTGTTCAGTTGTGCTCCTGCCTGATGCCACAGGTGGCTGCTGTGAGGCCACAAATACTTCGCTTCCAGTGGTAAACAGTCATAGCAACAGGTGAAATCAGGGACTACTTAAGGTAGATTTGAAGGAAGATAACTTATTTGAGGTTTAAGTAAGTGTGAGCAGCTTTGGAAATTAATACTTCTCCAGCAAGGGATGAAATTCTGCTATTGAGCTTGAGGTAAGAGCTAGGTGAAGGATTTAAGTTCTCTAATAAGGGTTACTCTGTACTGAAGTACTTCAGTGTTTGCTCTTCATCATGCGGAAGTGTTATAGATGCATCTTGTTTCAGTTCCTTGCTGTGGGTGCTTGGAATTTACGAGCTCACCTGCTGACTGTTCTGCACAGGTGGTTGAGCTTAGTAAGTCTGTAAACAGGAAATAGTACAGGCATAGTCAGGATGCTATTACACTAGTTGTCAAATTTATGTTAAAATAAAGTGATGAATAGGTAGGCATGCAGAGAAGTGACTAAGAGTTTTATAACAATTTCTATTCCTACTACTTTTTCTATTTTGCTTTCCAGTACTAGCTTTTTGAAATTTTCTGTACTGCTGGGTTTGTTGGGCCTTTTGACTGTATGTTTTGAACAGGATTTGAGAGCTGATTGTGTTGTGTTTTTTTTTTTTTTTTAATGACATGGTGATGGTATATCTAGCCTTACACCCTTCTGTTAAAATATGCCTAGGCTATCCAGCAGCACAAGAAAAATTGGTCGGTCCTGGACACAAGTTTTGGACGCTGTCTCCAGACATAGGCATAGATTCTTCTAGGGAGATTGATATGCAGTAGCTTCTCCCCAAGTACTTCTGCAGTGTATGTGATCTGTACGTGAACAAGAGGTGAGTTGTTTCACAGGGTTTGTGTATCAGTAATGCCCTGTCAACTCTGAGAAGAGAGTGACTGGGAGAGCTGTGTTGTTAGACCACTGATGCAGCTTGTCCATGTGAAAGACAGTCTCCAGGCTGAGTTGTTAGAGAGGGTAGCCTGATCTTTGCTTTGGGAGTTCTTTTTCAGCAGTACCTTGTTCCAGACTGCCACAGGCCCCTGAGAGAGGGCTGTTATGACACATGTGCAGTAGGTTTGTTGCTGGGAGAGTGGGACTCAAGGGACTTGTGTTTGGAGTATATTGCTAGCTGCCTGAACTGGCCTAGTAGGCTGCAAGTCGTATGTAGGCTGTGAGTTGGAAATTCAAGGTTAATTCTTGCTGAAGGAGGTAGCACATCTAATGTGTGTTCAGGTATCAAGTTAATTGTTAATTAAGACCGCTCTTTGATCTTTATTGTGTTATATAGCATTTTGTAGTAGCAAGTAGAATGAATAACAGGCAGCCTAGAAAATACTATGAAAGTTTCCAGTGCTTTCAACTTTTTTGAGCATATGGCGAAAACAAATGGGAGTTCTTAGGAGGATGCATTTATAGGTGAATTTTGCTTAAGGTAATGGCAGGACAGGAAAATCCTCATTTTGGACTCAAATTTCTCTGCAGAGAAAATGGGTTAAAGGTTTGAATATTCTCTTGGCTTCTAAATCTTGTTTTCTCTGGAAGAAACCTGGTGAGCCTATGCGAATAAGCAATCAGTCTTACTGATGTATCTTGTCCATAAGTACATCAGTACTTTCGCACAGATTCTAGTACAGAACATCCCTTACAGAAGATATTTCCTCTTAAATTTTTTGGTGTGCTCTTTTTAGACTTCTTTCAAGGTTCAGGCAGGGCTGTTTTCTGTGTTGAGAGAACTTGAAGAGTATCTGGCAATAGGTTCCCTATTTTCGGGTAAGTCAATAAAGTAGTATTCCATAAACATGAGTGGATAGGATATACGTAATGGAGCATGGAGCTCCTCTGCATTGGAAGAAAGGCTTAATTGTCTCCCATCAGACTGTGTGTAATTATTATACTTAGGACTTATTAAATAAATGTTCCTGACATAGAGAAGTCCCACTTTCTAGTGGGATTGGTAGGGAGGTCACTTTTCCCCTTAAAACTTCAAGGTGATTTTTGACTGCTTGAGTAATTGCAGTACTTCTGGTTAGGTTGTGCTTTGGAAGAATCTGGCAGTTGCTTTGGAGAATTCCACCTTCCTAAGCTGGAAGGTTAATAGCCTTCTTGCTCTGCTCAAGAATGTGCTTTATTCAGATCTGTCAGTGCTTCTGGGTATATTCTAGCTGTTAATGACTTTTTTTATATGGCTTTTGGGGATATTCTCTACATAAGAATGCTGTGAAGATTTTAACAGATCTGTTTCCGATCACATTCCTGCCTTTTGGTAACTGTAATCTGCTAAAGGAGTTGCTGCATTTAAGGTTTGCTACTGTTAGCAGACATGTTCTTTTAATAGGATTTGTGTGATATCCCCTGCTCCAAGGAAAGAGAACCCAAGGTGGGCGGTGGAAGAAATAGTAGGATACAAATTGGTGTGAGGTTCAGGAGCTTATCCTCATGCTCCCCTGTCCTTGTAACAGACTAGCATTTTAGTCCAAGTGTATTCTTTGTAATTACTTGAATAATAGTCTTTTAATGTAGATTGTTATGGTTAGTGTTGTATATCTGAATGTTGTCCAGTAGCAAAATGGAACTAAATTCTGTCAGGTGCTGGAGAGAACGACTTTGTTTAGTGTAGTGCCTTTCAAAAACATTCAGGACAAAAATGCCAGGGTGAGCTTTTGTTTGTCTGGACATGTAAAAACCTAGGAGATAGCTGGCGTACTCTAGAACCTACTACCCAGTGGTAACCCTCAGGGGCTGTTGGCAGGCATGACCGAGGGTCTTGCTTTTTCCGTTTAATTGTAGTTGTTTTTTTTCCTGAATAGGATTCTTACAGATATTCCTTATGCCTTACTTTGAGCATGAAGTTACCACACAGAGATGTGTAGCAGTTATAACTTAGTGAATAAATGATTAGCCTTATCGCTTTATAGCCAAAAAAAAAAGAGAAAAAAAATCCACTCTTCTATGGGAGTGGCTTACAAGTATAGGAGTAATGTATAGGCTAAGCAAAAATGTTTATGCTTTTACATTGTGTGCTGATTGAAACCTCAGTGGACGCATTGTTAAGGAGTATGGCCATATCTGCCTTTTTAAAGCCAAGAACAACCAGCCAAGACTTGAACATTGTTCTTCAGACTAGATTTCATTCTGCTATTTAGCTTCCATTAGCAAACTTCCCTTTCAAAAGAAATCTTGCTTAAGCTAAACTCGCTAACCATAACATGGAATAGTAATTATAGTTCATACAGAAGCAAAGTAATACTAACAACGTCAGACCTAGTTTCTGCATAGGTACTGCAGTACAGTTAAGGCTTTCATACCACATGCAGGGCTAGGAGTCCTCTGTTACTACTTCTATTTCCATGGTGTCTGACCAGCTCTTAGAAAAGCTTGTGTGTGTATATGACAGGAATGGAAGATGCTCCTATCATAACTTGCAGGTAAAGACAAGTATTGGGAAGGGGAACTGGGCATGGTCAGCAAAGTAAGGAAGTCTATCGGGTATTTATATTCGCTTCCATGGTTTTGTGGCGATGGGGAGGATTCTTTTATTCTCCAACCTGCCAAATGCTGTCAAGTGATCCTTCAGGATGTAGGTGCATATTTCCACTGTAGATGCACACATTAACAAATGTCTGGCTCTGTATCAGTCTGTGCCAAGATCGTCAATCTGTCAGTAGGTGGACAAATCAGTGTCATCTCCCTTATCAAACTTTTTAAGGAAAGGGAGCTTAGCAAATGGCATTTTCTCCAAAGTATCTCATACTGAATGAGTTTCCTGAATGGCTTTTACTATCAGGGAACACTTGTGGCCCTTGTCTTTCTGCATTTCAGAGGAACAAAAGAATAAAGTGCCAAATACTGTTCCTTGCTTCGGGCAATTCTATGGCAATGTGAACAGACTGAAGTCTTAAATGCACTGTTCGTTTAATGGCTTAGTGTTTTGGGAATCTGGATGCTAGTAGTCTTTTTTGAGCTACTTGGTGGCTTTAATTTGTGAGTTTTTTCTTTTAATTTTTTTTAAACATTATCTTCAGAGTTGTTTACTGTCCAGGTTAAATATGCTCAGTGACTGATTTTTCAGTTTTCAGTCAAATGCAAACTCAGTTGCTTCGCTTCAGAAATGAGTTTTTCAAAAAGTTGTGCACTTTAAAGCTATTTAAACTGTAAGACTGTAGATCATGTGATAATACAGGCAGTAGGTTATGTTTGTTTTAATACAGCTATATGGATACACAAACACATTGTTTTATTCAGATTTCAAGGCTTTTTGATACTTTTTTCCCCTTTGTCTTTTGATTTTAATCTAGTATATTTGAGAAACATTTGTCTTTAAATGAGCAAAATGTCTGTAGAGGAAGTGGCTGTACCAAAAAAGGAATGCTATGTTAGTTGCTGAGTACAGCTGAAAAACTGAAATAGCTAGGCGTACAACTGGCAGTAAAATTACATTGGTAAGCAGGATTATCCATATATCTACTAGTAAAATAAAGTAAATGACATCACACTCAGCTGAAATCTGTTTCCATCTGTGGAAACTGGCTTTGTTTTTGTCCACTACATTAGTGCAGTGTGCTGATATCCAGTGTGAAATACAAACTGCACTTTTAAAAATAACACTTAAGCTTTTAAATTTGAAAAATTTTGGAATAATTGGGCACAGCCTTGCAGTTCGTTGTATATTTACTGTAGAAATACCAGAGGAGGGATGCGCTTATAATGCGTAGCAGTAGGTGTTGCTAACAGCTTTGAGATTTTTGGGGGTATCAATGCAAACAGGAAAACTATTAGAAAATGCTCGGCTGTTGTAGCTCTCTGTGTCAATGATACTGATTGTGCCCAGGCTCCCTGCTGCTGCTGTTCCATGTGTTTCTGCTTCAGTCAGCTGCAACAATCTCTCTTTTGCCTGTATACTAATCTTGATGTATAGATTGAGGGTAAAAGTGAATTTTGCTGACCTTCAACTACGCTCACTGGTGAAAAGTTGGCTTTTCTACTGTTAAATTGCCTGGTAGCTTTAACTAAGATTAGATGATTTTGCCAGTGTGAAGGAGGTAGTGATGCCAGAGTTGGCAGCAGCATCATGCCACACTTAAAATGTCAGCTCTGGCTGTAAGGAGATAAAAACTTCACAGTACTGATTCCTATTATTACTGTCTAGATGTGCTGACGTTTTTCATTCTTAGTCCTATCTACCCACTTTTTGGGGACAAGTGGTAGTTTTTCTAACACTTCCATGTTACAGCAGTATTGAACACTAATAAGTAATGATATATTGTGGTGTTAAGTTTCTTGTTCTTTGGTTTTAAAAGTGATTTCTAGAAGAATTTTTTAAAAGAGAAAAGTGAGTACTAAAATAGGGGTTTTTCTGACTCTTGATTTGACCAGTATTAAGTACCATAAAGATTCACTAGATGGGGAAAACTAGCTACCTTTATTGTGTTTGTCTCGTGCTAGTGGTCTTGTTTAACTTGAGGTTGTCTTTAGCTTAGCTTTATGATTTTCTTATTGTTACTGTAATAAGCTTTCTGCTTGAAGATCAGTTGTTTCCGAAGCAGTGCTGTCAAAAAAACCTCCGTTCTGTCCCAATTCTTGTTTCTACCAGATTTTAGAGGATGACACATTCAGAGGATAAATTGCTGTTTAAATTTAAAAATATGACTTTTTTTTTTTTTAAATAGAAGTGGTGCTACTTGACAGTAAACTGAGTGGAAAAGTATAGAGCAAAAATCTGTTAAGTGAAAGATTCAAACTGTTTCTCTTTCATATACTTCATAGCAAGAAACTTACATGTGCAGGCTACTAGTAGCTATTAAAAACTTTGGACTATTTTTTGAGAATTTGGGAGAGGTGTATAGATGATCAGTAACTGCTGGCATGTAATTATGCAGCTGTCTGACAGTTGGTAGTGGTTATGATGTTCAGGAACCTCTTTTGTGTCTCCTTTATGAATGAAGAAATTTCTGCCCTTATAAAGCCTGTGTTATGTTATTAGGATTAACGAGGCTTTCCTTATCTCATACTTAATGGTTATAATTTCAGCCAGAAGAACAAGGAAACGTGAGAGCCGTTAGAGCTGATGGGTTATTGAACAGGAGCACAGGGATGAAATGAGAGGAAGAGCTGTTGTCTACAGAATTTCATCAAAATGAAGGGTGTTTGGTCTCATATTCCTTCTGTTTCCAGATCTCCTGTTATTTGGGTGAAGTGAAGTTTTTAACTTGTGTTGTCAGGCTTTTCTCCTAGTTGGGAATAAAACCATTCAGGGGTTTTTGACTGTTGCTTTTATTGGCCTTAGAATGAAAGGTCTTTGGATAGTAGTAGAGCTGTATTTGGACAGGCTTCTATAGATTAGTATGCTGAACTGGAATTCAAGTAGTCTGGACTCTTTCAAAAGGCATTTCAACCTCTGAAACATGTAGGTAAGCTCTGCTGCAGTGGAGTAGCAGCTTGTCTATACATATTAAAGAGCTTCAGGATCCATCTTCTGTTAACTCCAGTTTAGCATGAATTGTGAAATTCTGAGCATCCAGATCCAGGTTTTAAACTGCTGCTATGGCACACCAGTTATGCTTTTTCATATCAATATTGTTTTAAGTGATATGCAGTGCACCATCCCTTCCCACTACAGACGAATGTGATCTTGTGGAGACCTGCTTGAAGTGCCCTTCAGCTCCTCTGCTGCTATCGGCCATTAACAACTCTGTTGTATGAGTAAAGGCCCAATGTACGCAAAGATTGCAAACATGCCCCAGAAGATTTGTTCAGATCTAGTCTTGTGTTGTGGAAGTGAGTGCATCCTAGAAAAGAGCTATACATGATTAACTAGCTTTGATTCTTACTTATAATCAGGTAGTAATTCTTTTTATTGTCCTAAATTCAATTAAAACCAATTATTTTTCTTAGAGCCTTTAAAGGTAAGAAAATACATGGTTCAGTGTTTGAGGATTTTTCTTAAGTTGAGTTTTATAATTTTTAAATTAAATGATGAGGAAAATATATACATATTACACATTCAGGAGAGGATGGGGATGTAGATGTGAGATTTATATATTTGACTGTGTCTGGCTTTGGGCTTCTTAGTGCAAGAAAGATGTTAATTTATTTGAGAAAGTTCAGTCGAGGCCACCAAGGTGGTCACAGCACCATGGACTTGCGAGGAGAGTCTGAATGAACTGAGCTTGTTCAACAGGAAAAGAGAAGGCTTTGGGGGGACTTACTAGCAATCTTGTGTAACTTTTTGGAGCTTACGAGAGCCAGGCCCGTTCTCTTGCTGTGCTACTCAGTCAAGAGAGACAATGGTCATAAGCTTCTGGTTCTGACTGGATATAACTAAAACTTTACACTGGGAGGCTCATTAAGCATTGGAGCAGGTTGCCCAGAGAGGATGCGAAATCTCTCTTTTGAAGTCTCTAAGACTTGACTGGCTGAAGCCTTAAGTAGCCTGGTCCAAATCTGATGTCGACCTTGGTTTGAGCAGGAGATTGGACTAGATGATTTCACAAGGCCGTTTCAAACATGAAGGGTTCTGCAATTATGCTTCCATAATTTTGTCCTCTCCCCTCACTTGTGGCATTTATAGCTCAACATTAGTACCTCTGCCAGTATCCCCCTGCCCCTGCAGTAGGCTTCTGTCCACAGGTAAGAGTGTGTTTGTTTTGCACTGAAGATGGAGAAAATCCTTTCTCTATGGCATCTGTGATATTGAAGAAAGTATCTCACCTTTGCTGTTAACAACTCTTTTTTTTTTTCCCCACTTATGTACTATATGTTAACTCTTGGAGATAACTTTAGTACTCTAAATTGGCTTTCTACCAAGCAGAAGACTTCTGCCTACATATCAGGGTGGTGCTTGGAAGATGGTGTATATCAAACTGATTGAATTCAAACTTACATTGATGTCTTGTATACGAGGAAAGTTCTGTGGTAGTCTTTGCAAATAACATCTTGTAGAAGGTGGAGGCTCTTGGAGTAGTTGCTTAAAAAAAAAAAAGTAAATTGGGCTACAAGTTCTTCGAATTTTTTGCTGGATCTAACAGTAAAGTAAAGCTTGGTAGTGTCAGGCAGTCTTCTGCAGTGGCTCTGTAGGTAGAACCACTTATTTAAAGCTACCTGACACAAATATAAACCCTTAAATTTTAGTTGATTCTTCACTCTGGTAAACTTCAGCCATTTGAGTTGAAATCTTACATGCCGGATCTGTCCCAGGTGGACTCTTATTAAAAAACAAAACAAAACAACCCCCAAAAACCCAAAACACCACGTGATGCATCTTCCTTCGCCTAACTGTGAGAAGTTAAATTACCTGAGTTTTGAACCTTCTTAGATCTCTGGATATCCCTACAAGTGTAAATTTCTCCCACATAACCATCCTGAGCAAGTTGTAAGTGACGCTGCAGAGATGTAGCCAGACTTTTCTGCAATTGCTGCTTTAGGCCAGCTGGAACTAAGGGCAGGCAACTGCTTGACTTCACAAAGTGTAACAAACTGGTGAAATAAAGGTATGGACCTCTTGCATTTGTCAAGGAGATGGCAACTACTGCTGTTCAATTTCTCATAAAGAACTCTTCTACTAGTCTGCGGCCAAGCCTCTTACTAGAAAATGCTGTATTGTAACAAACTTTTGTTAGAGCAGATCTTTTTTCTGATCCTGTTCTCAGCATGGATTGCTTGGCACCCTCTCACCCTGCTCTGCACCTTACTTTTGATGAATTTTAGCAGAAATTGGCTGGCTGAGCAAAACTGGATTGATTCCCACTTGCCTCCATTTCCATGTGTTGCTGTTGCAGAGTTGTAGCAAAAGGAGATGAAATTATGTAACTCATCTTGTTGTCTTAAAATTACTTTAGAAGAATTTCCGGTAATCTGATAAAAGTAGATGATCCTGATTAACTACTGATAGTTGTTAGAGGCTCTTTAAGTGTGATAGTACTGCCAATGCGGAAACAGTCTCTTGGAATGGACAGACTGCAGGACTGGTTTTATTTGTAGCTGAACCGGAAGAGCTACTATTTTACATTATCTATTAGAGGCAGTCTTACATAACTTGGTTGTCTTCAGGGCATATAGCCTTTTCTGTTCATGTTGCTCTATTTTTGTGTGTTGCTAAACTTCTCTGAGCAACCTATAACATAGTGATTTTTTTTTTCCAAGCTAGAGAATGGGATTTTTTATTAAGTTGGCTGCATAGCTCTAATGATGTATTGTCACCGTTTTGTCATATACAGTACAACAGATTCTGAAAGCTCTTTTTATTTTCCAATAGGCTGGTGCTTGGGATGCTGTATCCTGCATATTACTCATACAAAGCTGTGAAGACAAAAAATGTGAAGGAATATGTAAGTCACATTCCTTTTAATTGCTTAATTAAATGCCTCTGCTGACATACAACTGTAAAATTTTCATTATGCAGTGCAATAAATCATATGAAAACTTGATTCGACTGTCTTAATATTAGATACACCACCTGTGTGAATGTAGTGGTAATCCTGTGATTTTGTTTGGAGAGCTGAAGTTAAGGTTTCTCAGACTTTTCATAGACTTTACTGAAACGTGTCCAACATGCTGTGCTGTATACAGGTATTTTTAGGAGGATTTTTAAACATAAACCTTAAAGTGTTGGCTGCGTTTCGGTGAAGTGCCCAAAATAATGCACTTTTGGGCAGGGGGTAGAAAAAAGGTTTCCTAATTCTACCAACACCTGTAGTATAAGCAGTGACAAATTGATTCTTAGTGACCACTTGAACAGTAGCAGCAGTTTAATTTTCATTGTATGGAGCTCAACAGGGGATTCAAAATCTACCTGAGAAAGGAATAGCTCTGGTTAATCTATCATTCCTCAAAGAGGAGAAAAAATGTAACCAGGGAAGGAAAAGATTTGGTTAAGGTGACATGGAAGCAGAACAGACAGAAGAGTAAGGTGGAGGAAAAACTTGTAGTTACTGCAGTTTAGAATTAATCTGTTTAAATTATTTGCTTTTCAGTGTGAGCAATGATGATTACCACAAGAATGTTACCCAGTTGTAGTCACAAGGAGCTTTGGTCACTGAGTTACTTCCCTGTTTTAAGAGGCAACCTAACTTGATTTCAGCAACTAACCTATATTGGATGGAGTCAGTGCCATCAGTTACTTTAACTCGGCAGCTGTAGCTGTGACCTAATGCTACGGTCTGGATGTGTGATGTCTCTGCTTCGTACTTGGTTGTAGTAGTAGAATGCGGTAATTGTTGTTCCTCCCCTTGTATGCCTTATGTTTAGTCTGATCACTCCATCAAGGCTCCAAAGTGGACGTCATATTAATACTTCTTTTGGTTTCTGTGTAGAAGTTGATTAGAGCTTATTTGTGCACATACAGCTAGTGCCTGTCAGAGCTAAGCTTCTGGGAGGAAAAATCATAAAAAATAAGAGAATTTCCTCTGTCTCATGCTTACTTTACCCTGTCAGGAGAGTATATAATGCAAAGAATTTATAATCCGCTTTTCCTCCCTGCTCCCTCAAAAGGGATCTGCAGGCTAAGTAGAGGATAGCAGTTCTGAACACTAACACATGAAATCACCTTAAGAGGTTACTGTTGCTCCTTGCAATATGTTTTCTAGAAAAAGAAAAGTAATGTTTGTAGAATGCTGAGATTTTGACTTATTTCAGTTGTCCAGTTAGCTGTGACTTAGCTGTCTTTCTTGGGCAATTTTTTTCAGAGATGCCTGTCATTTACATAAGACCTTTAGTAGGGCCTGGGACCATCTTCTTCCAACTGTGTATTTTCATTTAGTTTGAAAACACTGCTTTTCAGTCACCTGTGGTGTTTGACAAGTCCCTGAATTTGCGGTTGCATACAAAATGTTCACGGGGCTGAGATGAATGAGACCCATCACAGTGAATTCTTCATGGGCAGCGAATGACATTGATTCATCAGTGAATTACCACTCCATTGCTGGTTGGGTTGAGTGTCCAGATAGATCTTAGGGATGACCCATGTCTTTCATCTTCCCAGCTGGGTCACTTTCCTTCCTGGAGAGCATGTAGGTGTAACTGCAGTCTTCCAAATGGCACAGCCCTGCTGCCAGTCATGTTATGGCCCAAGCACAGCTTCCTTTCCAGGGTTATGTGTGGCTCAGGAGCCATCTGTTTTTGTTTGTTGGATTGCAGGAGCTTTATAACAGTGAAATTTTTTACTTAGCCACTGCTTCCAACAGTTAAAAAAAAAAAAAAAAAGTACAGACATCTTGAGTTGCTGTGTAGGTCATGATGCAGCAAACTGTTCAAAGATTGTTTCTGGGGAAAAAAAAAGTGTTGCTGCTGGTTTTGGTGATTTAAAAGACTTACGGTCTTCAGTTCTAGAAATTAGGATATGTGCCTTTGAAGCTTTGAGAAGATTTATTTGTTCTTGTAATTACCCTAGTTTAATGGAGTTGACTAAGATCTTTGAGGAGTTTTTTCACTGTGTTACACCAAAGTACTTGTAATAAGCATCTGAAACGCAGTTTAGAAGTCCGAAGGTCCTTCTCAAATCCTGGCTACAGAATCCTGACTTGAAAGGATGTGCTTCAGCTGAAGCCAGCAAAGATGAGCTTAACACTTGGACGGTAGGAAAAAAACCTCAACAAAACAAATCTGTAATCACTCGTTTAATATAAAAAGCAAAACTTAATCAAAGCTCCTGTAACTTCATCTTTAAGAGTTAAGTAAATGATGGTCTTCTGGGCAGTGTTAAATATGACCTTCTGTTTTTCCTGTTTTTTTTTTTTTCTGATATGAAAACTACTGTAAGTTACTCAGGTTCATTTGTCAAGGGTACTTTTGATACCTAATGCATTAATTGTACTAGAATATAATTTGACTTATGGTTTTGAGAATCTTTGCCCAGACCTCAGCAGGACTCCTGGCAGATCTCATGTGCCCTTCTGCAGAGCATTTCTTACTGTTCCTAGCAGCCCAAGAGAAACTCCACTTCTACTGTTGTTCCTAATTGGATAAATAAACGTTGATTAAAGAATGAATAGCCTGGGTAAAATATATTGGAAAAAAATTCCAATGGCATCTTAAAAATTGCATTGTATCATACTTAGGTTGATGGGGCAAGGGTGGATGTTAGTTTTATTTTTACTCAGGTGTTGAGACTGGTTCATGGAACGGTCACCAGTCTAAATGTCACATGGCCTGTCAGAGATGACTTCAGCTGTTGTGTACGTTTGTCTTAGCTTATTCAAGCCTGAAATATCTAAATCCTCTGAGAGATTGAAGTGAAGAATGTCATCACATGACTGAGTTTCTTTTCAAATTGAAATGCAGAAAAGCATTTAAGATAAATGGGTCTCAAGTTGTGACGAAGGAAGTGGTTTTAAAGCATAATGCACAGCTATGAAATAGGCAGCAGTGTAGCATTAGGTTTTGAGTACTTAAGTCCATTTCAAAAAAAGATTGCTTTAAAAGTGAAGATTAAATCTGAGCCACGTCCTCTGTAAGAAAGTATATATATTCCTCCTTTTGAAAGAGGGTGCCACGAATTCATGACTTGAACTGGTGTCTAACAAATGTGGTGTTCAATGTTTTGTGCATATACCAGAAGAGTTAGTAGTCTGTATATTGCAAATGAAATGAAGTTACTGCATCTGGTTGCAGGTGATGCTTTTCTTCTTTTTTTCTCTCTCTTTTTTTTTATGATTTTGTTTTTTTCTAGCATAGATAGTGTTGGAATTTAAAGAACACATGGGCGTTCAGTTAGTATGAATAACCAGTGGTGGTTTGCACTGACCTATTTTGGAAGTATCAGTGGCCAAATGCAATGTATTTTAGAGAAGACAAACGCATGGAACTACTTCTGTAATATTTATTCTGAAAGATGTAATCAGTTTAGACAACCAAATCTGAACAAACGTTCGAGATAAATGAGAGATTTAGTTAACTTTTAGAAAACAGAACTAAAACTTGTATTTTAAGAGCATTGTCGGCTTTCAAAACAATGATGTATAGTGTAAATCTTAAAAGTATATAGATACAAACCCTTCAAGCATTAAGATGCTTACATGTGAGCTCTTTTATTAACAAGAATTTTGTAGTTCTTGGCATATGAATACAATTAAGTTTCCATGAAAATGCTTTTTTCCTGCCTTGTCCCGGTGTTAATACCATAATGTTAAGCACAAATGTAGAACTTAACTGCAAAGTATAACTGAATAACGTATATTGTGAAATGAAAGCAAGGGCTACCTGAGTTACTAACGCTGAATATTTTGTTTGAGGTATAAACATATGGATGAGTGTGGAAGAGAGTGAAATATCCTTTAGTGCTATAGTGGAATTGCATTTCATACTTATGATAATATACTGAACCTCTGCAGTGTTTTTTTTCTTGTCACTAGAGTTTTCTAGAGGCAGCATCAAATCTGTGAAGCCAGCCTAGGTGAGGTGGTGACCCTGGTGACCCAGCCATTTCACTTAGCTTGTTGCAGCTGCCACCAGTTCTATTTATGAACAGAAAACCCTTAGGACCTTCATGTAATTTCACTTGAAACCCGGTTGATGCAGGCTGAGATACTGTTGAATGTCTTGCTCTCACAGCTGTGAACTGATTGTATAGTGTATGGTGTATTCTGTGAAAGGTGAAATCAAAATTCTTACTGAAGATGGTGTTTTAATTTTCAGGTTCGCTGGATGATGTATTGGATTGTGTTTGCTCTTTATACAGTTACTGAAACAATAACTGACCTAACAGTCTCTTGGTAAGAGCCTGCTTTTTATGAAATCTATACGAAACTATGTTTCTGATGTTCTTTGATTTGTAATGATTTAATTTTTATAAAGAAGTGCTTGTTGATAGCACTTTTTCTCAGGAAAAGATCTCGGAGTGTATGTGAAGAATAACATCTCTTTTCAAGCTTGCTGTGCACTGTCACTCGAGGTAGGGACTATAAAACTTCCACCTTTGCTGTAGAAACTGAATAGGGAAATGGAACTCTTAAAAGGATGGACTATAATTTCTCTGTGCAGGGAATGTGTAATGCAAAGCAAATATAGTAACTGTTTCCATTTCTTAAATGACAGCACAGTCAGTTAAAAAATTAAATCCATAGGTCTATAACTCATTTAATTTTTGTCTAATATAACTTCTGGTATGTGAAAAATCCTATATGCTAATATGTAATTGTGTTTTTTGAAGACATCTCTTCATGATGATTAACTATTGTGCATTTTCTTACTGCAGTTGTTGATTTCATGCAACCTTTAACTTGTCTGTAGGTTTCCACTGTACTATGAACTGAAGATAGCTTTTGTTATTTGGCTCCTTTCCCCATATACTAGAGGGGCAAGTTTAATCTACAGAAAATTTCTTCACCCGCTGCTTTCTTCTAAAGAAAGGGTAAGAAATAACTTCTCATATTTTTAATGCCCAACATGGAAATACCATGTGCTGAAATACTAACTGTTGCTAGATACATGATAAAAGCAGATCAGTGTGTTACTGGTTTGCCAGGCAGCATGGACTTGGACTAGAACAGGCAAGTGCATATGACTGTCCATATATATGTTTCTGTTTAACTTGGATGAGAAGACAGTGTGCTACTTTCTATTGACATGAGATAGCCTGGTGTTCTCTGGTCTACTTGGTGCACTTCAGGGAGCTCAGCTGAGTGGAAGTGATGCAGTTTGACTTTCTACTGGAAGAACATGTGCAGTACTCCCTGTGCAGAAGCGTAAATGCAGCTTTAGCAACAGCTCTTCACGTTACCATTTCTTCTAGCATAACGTAGTAATAAAAGTTCTCAGGACGAATGTCGTTGATGACTTTTCTGGTGTGCAAGCTGAAGGGGTAAGAGGAGAGACTTTCTACTGAGGTTTAAGGGAAGACCAGTCTGCAACAGAAAACAACCAAACAGAACATAGCTAAATAATATCTGGCTTTAGCGACAGTATGACAGGGCCACAGATCTGCTTAGCTCTTTTTCAGTATTCTGTTTGGATGTGTGGAAAAAGCGATTAGCAAAGGTGTGAAGACTACCACTGAAAAATTTCACAGTACAGAAAATAGCATTCATAAAGGTCAGTGCTGGGCTTGGCCTTTATTAGGCAAAACAGGTAGCTGACATGATTGCCACTGATATGAACAGTAGGTTATCTTGACCTTCTGAAGGTTGAACAGATCTTTAGCAACTTCATAAGCTAAAGGGATTTTTCCCCATAGTCTGCTAGCTGTTGTGAACTACCTTGAAGCTCTTATCTCCAACTTCGGGCATTTACCACATCTGGGGATAAATGTCATGACTGTATTGTCCTTGGTACTTAACTATGTCAAAGCTCTGGCTTTAGAAGTTCTTTGTGAGCCGACTCTCACCTTTCTAAGGAGCTCTCTGATTTCATCTTAAGCATGTTATTTCTAGAACAGCTTTTGTCTGACAAGCTAAGTGTACTCTCTGTAAGGAACTTGCTATGTAGCTGCAATGTTTCTGAGCTGGACAAAAGTGATCTATTTTATCTTCTTGTTTGACCAGACATAATCCTTTTTAAATGAGAGAGTATAAGTGAATGAAATATCAGTATACAAAGGCAAGAGTAATTGTCCCATTAAGTATTTTCTTAAGATTTCTTCTGTCTTCCTTTATTGATAGAAAAATTATACTGTAGGGTAATGTGACTTACGCGCACAGCCCTCTAAAATTTAAGTATGTTTTGCTTTTAGGAGATTGACGAGTACATCGTACAGGCCAAAGAAAGAGGCTATGAGACCATGGTGAATTTTGGAAGGCAAGGGTTGAATTTGGCAGCAACTGCCGCAGTGACAGCAGCTGTAAAGGTAACTTTCTACTTGCATTAATTGCTTTTGTCCTTGATATACTTATAGAACAGTGTAATTGTACTGAGGATTTGCCATTCCTAAATACAGATTACTTCTGCAATTGAATTGAAAACCTGGAACTCAATTTAAGGGTTGCAGCACTGTAGTCCTCCTCTACTATGTTTGTTTGTTTAAGATGGCTTGTAGTTATTTCTTGGATGATGGGGATCAGTTTACTGTAATTCAAAAGATACCACGGAGTTTTCTATGCAGGCTTTTGGTAAAGATGACGATTGTTTCTTTTCTGTCTCTGTTGTGCTTTCTGTTGGTAAACAAACTATTTAAAGGATTTCTGGCTTTTCTGCTGTTTTTCTCCAATCAACTTGAGGTAACTCCACATATGAAGTAAGGCATGAAAGATTACTACCACAGATAAAAGTTATCTTGACACAATTAACTGGTTTGCAACTTGTTGATTGAATTATTAAATTAATACACTAAGCATAAGCTTGCATATTGCTGTTTAGCATACTCTTGCTTTGTCATGTAATTTCCATTAAATCATGAAGTAACCTGTGGTTGTTCCCAATTTATGTTCCCACAAAACTCAGGACCTTCAGTTGAATTTCA
>NW_008824986.1:3640085-3657027 GCF_000699105.1 Pygoscelis adeliae | reverse complement strand
AAAATACAAGCTTATAAGATTCAAAGCAACTTGTGGCCCACCAAAAGGAGTATAACTTTAGGCGATGTGTATCCTACCTAATAGTCATTTAAACCAAAACACAAAAAAAGTGTGGAAAGGTGTGTGTGTCCTAGCTAAATGATAGTTTTAAGGTGGTCAGGATTAATTTCTTCCTGGGAATAAATGAAACTGCTGCGTTCATAGTAACAGGACTGAAAACCTGAACACTGTTAGTAGGTAACAGAAAGCAATGTAGAGATCCCTGGCTGTCAAAGTTAAGTAGGTACAGCTAGCATTTAACTTAAATTTCTGTGGTTGTATGTGAACTTCTTGCTTTATAAATCAAAGACATTTCTAAAAACTGCATTTTCAAATGCTGTCTCAAAAAGCTTTGGAAAAATAGTCATGCATCCCTTGTTTGTTCATGTTCTCTCTTTTTAAAGATATATGTGGGTGGTAGTGTGAAAAATATCTTTTTTTATTTTAAAATATGGACATAATGAGCCAAAAATACTAAGAATGTGATTCAATATGATCACTGGTTCTTTTTTTGTTATTCAAATTCTTAGTATTGCCTTGAGGCATGAAATAATTTAGAATCAAATAGAATACACCTCTAAAGGAATGAAAGTATCCAGAGTGAAAATAGGTTATTAAAAAAAACCCCCAACAACTAACAAACAAAACCTCAAAGTACTCTACTGGGAAAAAGTTTAAGAACTATGCCAAATGCTAAAATGCAAATTCTTTGCCAAACAGCAAATCATAATTTATTACAATGTGCACCTGTAATGATACTTATGCTCTGTGTGTTTTCCTTATGTCTGGCTAAGGTTGGATATTGCCTTGTTAATCCTTAAGGTGTTACAGAAATATTGTAAAATAAATAACACAAGTATCTCCTCCCACTTTCTTCTGAAATAATGAATAACTTTTTCCTAAATGTCTGTGTTTAGATTTCATCGCTATTCAGCTGTGACTGGCAAGATGCCTGCTCTATTTGTTAAAACTTGTTAAACATGCTCATGAATGTTTGTACAGAGTTAGTTCAGTGCAGATGAGATGCTTGGGCAAAACAACCACCACAATACCAAAGACCTAAAATAGACATGATTTTTAAACACTATGAAAGAAGAGACTCTGAAAATCTTTATTTTGGCACGTAAAACCTCTCTTCAGTTCGTCATTCCAGAAAGCTGAGCGTGACTGCTCCATGCAAGCAAATGGAGACAATGCATGTGTTCTTGATTTTTGTTCCCTGTTTTTCAAGAGTTGACTGCTGCCTCCAGCAGGTGAAAAGATTATCCCTTCAGCATGAGTTGGTGGAGCATGCTATAGGATTTCAGGAATGGAATCCTATTAGTGGGATCAGTTTTGATGGGAAGGAGATACACTTTCATCACTTTTTTTCTTTTTTAAATTTTATTTTTGAAGGAGCAGGCATGCTTATTCTGACATACTAGATCTCAAATTAGGAGTAGAGAATGTGGGAGGTTAAACACAAGAGGAGGTCCAAAGAAAGCTTCTGTTCACTAAAGTGTCCAAGCAAAAGATACTACGATGTCTGCTTATGCTGACTTTAGCAAGGTGGTAAAATTGCTTGGAAACTCTCTGGAATGTTTTCACAATCAAGTGTGGGAAAGAGCAGTTTTCTCCAAGGGCTGTCAAAGGAATATGGGATTAGTGTTAAAAGCCTAGTTGGCTGTGTAGGGGAGGCTGGATCAGACAGCCAAGTCAGTCTGCCGAAATTTGACATAGATTTAAACCTGCTCCCCTGTAGGTAAGTTAAAATGTAATTGGCAGGAGTCATGGCTTATAGCTTACATTCCTATACTGATATTTTTAGCTGGTACTAGTTAGCTGCTGTTCATATAAGATTTAGTGTTTCAAAACTTGCTGAATAGCATACATTAGAAAAATAAATTGTGTTACACATGTTAATTTAAGAAAACAAATATTTGTAAAATCCTGATTTCAGGAGACTTAAGAGGTGAAATATGGTCTAGACTGACTTTTACAGGTGACTAATAAAAATTTTCTTTGGAGTATAAAAGAATCAGCAACAAGATGCCTTTAATAATAGGAAAGTTGTTGGAGCTCTTTCAGCTCAATAGTATATGGATTTGTGGAAATTATGTCCACAACACTAAGTTCCACTGATTATATCTTGTATTTTGATGCATCTGCTTTCCACATCTTCTGAGACGCCAGTTACCTGTACATTCCAATTTTTGCCAACACACAAATTCTGAGTTCTCAAGCTACTAGTGAAAACTGGTTTCTGTATCACCACATGCGGAAGGGTTGCTAATTAAGATGTGAAATGCACTGTCCTTTATGAGGTCACACAAGTATTGTTCATTTGTGAAGTATTATTTGGTAAAAAAAAAAACAAACAAACAACATTTTGAGGGCTGTGTTTTTGCATGTCTTCTAGTCATCCTGAGTCTGCTGCCTCTTTGCTGGTTGAATATTATTCTAATGGCCTTGCTTAGACTTCCCCTTTTCCCACTCAGGACATGGCAGAGGAAGGGAGGTATCTTGCAGCCAGCTGTGGCGTACAGCCAATATCACGATGAGCAGCTCAGCTCACCAGCAATACTGCTTTCATCCCTCCTCCCTAATGAGGACTGCCTGGCATGCTGCAGAGGTCATTCACGGGACAGCAGTCCCTCTCCAGGTTGAGAGGGAACAGAAGTCATTCCCCGTCAGCCCGGATCGGATCAGGGAGAGAACAGCTGGGAATGTGGGTGCTGCACACTGCAGCTCTGCGGCCATAAAGCTCCAAGCAGCTCTGTGGACACGCAGTCCATTGAGAACTTGTCCAATGAAGGAAAGCAGCTTTGTTCAGTGATCCTGACCACTGAGGGGGTGCAAGTCCAATTTAAACACCAAAAAAAAGAGTCCCTGAGGCAGACATACTGTGTGGTGTCTGTTTACAGCAACTTCCCTGGGTTAAGTATATAGACTATAAAAATACATGCTCAATAAAAAAAGAGAAGGGCATTTCATATATGAGGGTCAGCTGATGAAACGGCACACTAATAGCTTACTAGAGTCTGAGTAGTGTCAAAAGGAGTCCCTTAAGTAGGCTGTATTTATCAAAAACTAGATTTAGAAACCCATTACAACTTAAATTAGTGCTTCAGGTTGGTCACTGGTAATGAATGTGGTCTCTGAAAAGTGTTTAATATGTTTTAGGAAATACTATTGAATAAATAAGCAGACTCATTCTTCAAGACTTGCATTTTGTTTAAGACAACACAAACTTTACAGTTAATCTCTCTTCAATGTTCATTTACATAGAAATTTGAGCACTGAAGTTGTTCTCTGCTTTTTTGCCTGCATTGTAATTGTTAATGTGTGTGTCTCAGTCTTTTGTGGTGTAGTGTAGTTGGCAGCCTCTGGGCTGGATGCAGCCCACTGTATTTCTTCTTTACTGATAGGAACTGTTGAAATAATAGGACACCAGTGCAGGTGTGGCAACTGCTCTGCCATCTTCTTGTGAGCAGCATCTTGATGCTCTGTGTATGGCTGGGGAGAGGTGATGGTTGCTGCTGTATCAATGGCTGCTGCCGTACCTATGGCATGAGTGTTGGAAGCAGGAGATTCCCCCCCCTTCAGCTCCATCTGCAATTGGATTGCTCTGCCTTCTGTTTTGCAGGCAAACATCTTCTTTCAAGCTGTGGCTAGTAACTCTCTGAACTTTCAAACAAGATATGAAAGCTCTTAATGCATTAATATTCTAAATGTGAATGTTACTCTCACATTCCCTGCAGTAGAGGGTACTTAATCTCTCATTTCCTGCAGCAGAGGGTATTTAATATTTTTCAGCCAGACTTTTTATTCTGAGCTGATAGTAATTCAGACCCTCACGGAATGCTTTGTTTTGGCGGAAAGCAATTATCTGCTTCTTTTGGGCATGGGGAGTGGAAGAATCTTCCTAAATCTTAAGTGCTGTATGAGCACAGTGATATGGGGTTTTTTATAATTAAAAAAACCTACAAAAAACACCTTGAAATTTGTCCTACAATTAGTCTATGCAGTGGAGTGAAGTAGAAATCAATCTTGATTTGGCTAGACTGGATCTTCCTAGGGGTGTGGTGGAGACTGCATTCAGGCAGGAGAAGACTGGGGGAATTGTAGGGAGTACTTGCATAGGATTTGTGTAATGTGTGACCATAACTGTGCAGTGCAGCAGTGGTGCAGCCCCCATTCCTACTGTGACTCTCAGACATCTGTGCTGCATCTCTTATTTGTATGTGTATTCTTTCAAACTTCTTAATATTTGCTGCGTGTAACTTGAGTGAAACTTTCCATCTTGGCAAGTAGTTTTGAAATGAAGGGCCCATTGTAGGAATCTGTTATGTCCTCGCTGAATGAGGCAGTACTCCACAGGAGCTCTAGCCTCATTGAGCGTGCAGTTTGGTTAAGGGCACAATGTTATTTTATGGCACATAGTTTGACTTTTTTCCCCTTTGAAAAACAAAATTCTGTATCCAGAAGCTGCACTGAAAAATAAGGCTGAACGTTCCCAGATTGGATCTAGTCCTCTATATCTACAGTGGAATAGGAAATACAAGCTTGTAATGTGAATTTTTCTTAGCATGTTAGTTGTTATAATCTTAATTATATTCTCTTGTACAATTTCCAAATGTCTTTTTGTAGTACATCATACTATGAATGAACGTGCTGTTCAACTGTTATGCAAGTGTGTCTTTCCATAATCTTGTTTCTGGCCGAATCCAGCTTCTGTTACTATTTTATAGTACATTCTGTCCACGCTTAGTGAGTGGAATTGTGCTGAATTTATATGGATTCTGCTGACAACCAGATGGGTACATTTTATGCATTCATCAGTGTTCAGTGATTGAGACCTGAGTCCAGTTGCATCTCTTTCAAACAGTGGATGCAGACTGATCAACAGCGTTATGTGTTATAGCAGATACTGTAAGCTGTTACTTGTTGTCAAAAGAAGCAGTCCTGTCTCTCCAGTTCTCTTCTTTTCTTTAGTGTCCTGGCAGCTTGACTGTTAGTTCTCAGGGATGGCTTGTTTCTGATTCGGTTTACTGTGCAAATGCTTTTCAAAGCAAGAACTGGAGCAGCAGAAGGGCAGGATTCCTGCCTTAAGGCAGGACAGACCTGCCTTAAATAAGCCATTTCAGGCAATAAAATTAACTTCAGAATTTCTACAATAGCTTATACACACTGTTCAGTGTCAGTAGTGCATTTTAACTCAAAGGCAAGCTGTAGTTGTGTTCTTGAGAACTGTCAGTCATCCTACATGTATGTAGGAAGAACTAGAAAAGTAAAGACTTCTACTTCTCTCATAGGAAACCTTTTCTTTGTTGTTTAGTGGCAATGTGTGAATGGTGGTGTAAAAATTAAAATAGGTTCTTCTTGCCTGTGTAGCACAGTATCTTAGCTTTATATGCTGTACTAATGAGTAGTCATTAGAAAATGAGTATTAGGTTTCAGCAACTTCCCCCCCCCCGTCTTTGGTGGCCATGCAAGCTTAAGGAGTATCACTCTATCTCTTCACTTTACATGGTTATTTTTAACGTGGAATAATTTCGTGTGCTGGTCTACCATCTGCAAACAGTTGTTGCCATGAGAGTGGGAACAAATGGCTGTGGCCTGTGGTGCAAGAACTGCCTTCTGCTGGTGCTGTTGCAGAGAAAGGCGTGTGGAATTGTACCCAGATTTCTGCTACTGCTAGCTAACATAATCCTCAAATGAGGAATTCTACTTAAAAGCTTCATTTGTAAGAATGAAACAAAATCTTGAACCCTTGCTCGAAGTGGGATTCATGCACGGGCTTGTCAGCCTTCTCCTGAAACGGTAACTTTTTGTCTCGTAGGCCAGAGAAGGAAGAATTAAATGTTATTTTAACATGACACTGAGTAATGTGCTTGTCATTTTAGTTGCTTATACAATAAATTAAGCTTCAGTGCTTTAATAATAACATCGTCTGATGTAAGATGAAAGAGCTGCTTGATGACCCTCCTTTCCAAAGGGGAACTTTCTGTATGTCCATGTAGAAAAGATGTAAATACGATCAGAGAAGGAATACTAATGTTGAGATGTGATCAACTATCCTTATATGTAGCATTAGATTTTGGGTTGGTATTATGTCAGTAAAGCTGTATTAGTAAGAGAACCTGCTAGCCTGTAGTCCAGGCAGGACCTCTTTGGTTTGTGGTTTCAAGTTTCTGTCAACTAGAGTTTTTGTAGTGCTGCCAGTTTCTTGGTTACTTGAGTTCATGTTACAGAGTGTATTTTTAACACTTTTTTCCTTTCTTATGCATATTCAAATTTGTAGAGGGTAAAATATAAAATAGCGGAAATCTTTATTTATCTTCAACCACACTTTTTAAAAAGGAAGTGTTAAACCCACTGTCATGCTACCTAGCACTGCTAGAGAAAAATATTTGAAGTGAATTGAGCGTTTCTGATTTTTTTTTTTTTTTCTTTTAAACATGTCCCCTCACCCAAAAAGCCTTTAGTTGCTCAGATTAAAGGAGTGAAACGGGATATTTGTAATGAAATTGCTAGCTTATCTGTAACTTTTTTATCTAGGAGCAATATACAGTTAGGCTTGGGTAAAAGCAATACTTAAAGCAAATGTAAATCTACCGCATGCTTATGTTCAATGAATTTTGTAGTGCAACAAGGAGGCATGGGCTTAAACATCTTAACCCAGCTTGAACAGCAAAGTTAAACCTCTGCTTTGTTTTCAAAGATACTGTTGTTGTATTTCAGAGTCAAGGTGCAATAACTGAGAAACTGAGAAGTTTCAGTATGCATGATTTGACTACTATACAAGGAGATGAGCCAGTAGGACAGAGACCCTATCAGACATTACCAGAAGCAACAAAGAAAACCAGAGCCTCTGCAAGTGAATCTTCAGGTAAGTATCTATCTATTTTTTTTTCTAGCTGAAAGAACATTTACCGAAGACAAAAGTGGGAAAGCAGAAATACTTTACCCCATTTAGAAATGGAGGAGGCCTCAAAGAATTCCAGTGTACTTAACAGAGTTGACTTGAGCAAGATATATTACGACAGTTGAGAAATGCTCCCTGAATTATTTTCTTCTTGCAGCCACTAACAGTGTAGTCATACTGTACTCATTACTCCTATCTTTGCCAATTAGCAATGAGAAATCTTTGCCAAAGTAAAGCTTAATTGGAAGTAAAAAAATACACGATTAAGTGGTGTTTCTGTGACAAATGTACAAAAAGTGAAACATGAAAATTTATGGAAGCTCAATAATAGGAACAGAAAATTAATGAAAATTATTTCAGTAGATCTGTAATGATAGTTTAAAATGTAAAATTGCTTGTTGTGATAGGAATAATGAAGGCATTAAGTTGTCACAATGGACTGATGCACATCAAAATATGGTGTGCAGTGACCAATATATGTTTTTGCAGAGATATTTTATTATTAGTCTTACATCGTTGTTGATGATGATGATGATTATTATTTATTTTGCTCTTGAGCCTGTGATGCTTGAAGGAAGGTTTCAGTGGAAGGCTGTCAATTGCACCTTTTTAAATGGTTAGGCTACAATGTAAAGTGGTTGATATTTCACACAAAAGAAATAGCTCTGGCCTATTTCTTTTCTTTTCACCAATGCCTGTAATTTCTTCTCATCCCTCCATTTTGGGGAGGGGTGGTGCTTGTGGAGCACAAGGAATTCCAGGAATTGCATGGTAGCCCATGGTGTTTCTGAGGAATAAATGGACACCTGAATGGCCCTAAACTGAATTGCTAATTGAGCCCAGAAGGTATATCCTGTACAGGTCAGTGTAAAGCCAGGGGGTACTGGCCAGAGAGAAAGCCTATTAATTCAAGAGTTGCATTAGGGATGATGTCACTGCAGCTGTCCTGCAGGGGCTATTCCTGAGTAAGAGAGCGTTAGTTATCTGTCTGAAATAGCTTGCAAATGCTCAAAATTCCATTTTAAAAGAAATTACTCAGGTACAGTTTATACTGTGTAAAGAACCACTGATTGTGAGATTAAATCTCACATGTCAAAATGCTTTCTTAGAGCTAGTTTAACTTAATTGTTTCTACTCCTAGACCCAAACCTAGCCTATGCCTCTTTGTTTTCTTTGAAGTTTCTTCAGCATTAGAGATTTTGAAAAAGAACGAACTACAGATAGAGTTAGGAACACTATGTAGCAATATTTTGTTGCACTTAGCAGAATGTTATTTTTTGTGATCAGAGCTGGGAGCTCCTGTGCAAATCAGTTGAAAAGACCTAGTTGTGGAAGGACATTGATCATAGGATGACTGAGCTGCCAGTATGCTTGCTGTGAAAAAGGCAAATGTGATTTTAATGCATCAGAAGAGGTGTTACAAAATAGAGATAAGGAAGTATTGGTGTCACTGCAAACATCCCTAGTCAGAAACTGAGTAAGTAACAGATGCAATTCAAACCTTCCATATTGAAAAAGACGAATTGACACTGTGTTGGAAGTAGAGACATGTTACCTCCAGAATGGCAGAAGAGGCAAGTCTGCCTTAAGTAGCTCTGGAGTACGTGAGCATGATTCTAATTTCAGGAAAAAAATGAAATGACCAAAGGAAGAGAATCTAATTAAGCCTAAATAAAATACTGGCTTAAGATGAAGTGTACATGGATCATGAATAAAGTTGGGTTTGGAGTCTAAAAGGTGTTGGAGTGTTACAGCTTGTAGGTTCTGGAATGGCCTTATAAGAGGAGAGCTTGGCAGAGGGGAAGAACCAGACTATGTTCCGGGGCTTTACAAGTTTGTGATGGTGTTTCAGGGCTTTTGGACCCTAAGGATCTCTTCAGCAGGTGTTTTTAAGCAGTTTGCGCCCTCTAGTGAGAATCTGTGGTAATAATCTTGGTCCTATTTTTGTAGGATTTAAACCACCCTTAATAGTACTTTGGCATTGTATCGATCTGAAAGGAACTTTGGTATTAAATATGGAGAGAGGTATACAAGTATGAAGAAAGATCCTATGAATCACAGAATTATAGAATGATTTGGTTGGAACGGACCTTTAAAGATCTAGTCTAACCCACCTCCCATGGGGATTGTGGCCAAAAACCTGAAGTACTTCTCAAGATGACCACTGAGGTTTTTGGAGTTCAGTGTAAAGCAGAAGATGGTAGCAGACTGATGGTTTACTTTTGGACAGTTGAAGAACCACTACATTACATATGTATGGAATGAAGTGGCTTGTTACTTACAAAGGGCAGAATTATAAGTAACAAGCTCCTGGCAGACTAGATGTTTTGCTGTTTTGAAACAGCTGGCAGACTGACCATATCGTTTAAAAGAATAAAGGATGTGTGTTAAAGCTAACTCATGGCTTTCTTAAAAATCTAAAAGTTACAGCTACTTCTTAAACATTTTTATAAAACTGTCTTTTAAAGGTTACAAAACTCCACTGGAAAAAAATCCTGGAGATGATAAAACAGATGAAGAGATGGAGGGGACACATTCAGAGGATGAAATGTTTGCTCAGAGAGGCCTTCGAAGAACTCAGAGCATGAAATCTGTGAAAACTATTAAAGGCCGTAAAGAGGCAAGTATAATCTTAGTTAACTGTTTGTAACAATGTACCTTGGCATTCGTAATGCAGAAATTTTTTTTTTTTCTTAATCTCAGAGGGGTTATCAACAATAACTGGGTCTTAGAATGCTAAATGGAGAAGAAAGTATGTGATAATATCTAAGCTTGGAGCTTTTGTACTTTGGGTGTTGAAGGGACATATATGAATGAAACAAACTAAGCGAGGAACAAAGGGAGGAGGAGATGAAATAGGCTCCGTGCTTGAAATGCTAATTCTGGCACCACCAAGCACAAATTCCAGGAACTGCTCCCCTTGAAAGGGCTGTAGATAGCGGTATTGTCATCTGCATTTGCGTGTCTCGGTTGGGCGCACTTAAACATCTGCTGTTTAATGGATTAAAGAAGATTCAGAATTTTTTAGTTCCCATACATATATGGCCTACTTTGACTTGTAACCCACAAAGAGAGGATTCTATGTAGGATTCAAAGTGCTTTATATTTGCATGTGTCACAAAATTTAAAGACATTTCAGAATAAATGTCTATGGAATCTCATAAAAGTTTTCGGGTAATTCTGGGAAAACAGTTGAGGCTTACCCTTCTTGCCCAATTCTGTTGAAACTGTATCTCGTTCAGTCATAGGTAGATTCTCTTACTGAATCTGTGGAGTGTCCAAAGCACATTTAAAATGCTTACTAGATTGGATTAGTGGAAAGGTAAATAATATTTCTGCCTGAAGCGATCTCAACTCTTTGTTAAGTTATAATTTTTTTTTTCCCCCTCAGATACGGTATGGATCACTGAAATACAGAGTAAAGAAGAGACCCGCGGTATACTTCTAAGTGTATTGTACAATGCCTGCAAGACAAACTGCTGTATTATAATAACTTGAATTCAGTGTGTTAAGTGTTAAAGATCTGTGTATGATTCATATAATGAGTATGTATGAATAGCTATGGTAGGACTTGGTTTTATGAACCTAAATGGTTGGATAAAGTATTACTCTGCTTTTCTGTAATTGCTTATTGTTTAGACTTAAATCTGGACAAGTTATAGTATGAATTTCAGCACTCCTTAAATAGGAGTTAAATGAGGAACAGGAAACAGCCTTTTTCCAGAGGTATTGAACAGACTGAAATAATTACAACTCCAATTGAATTAGCAGAAGTTGTAAGTATTTGGAACTTGTCAAAATCGAACCCATAGTGTCCCCAAGTTTACATGGAAAGATAGTTACACTTGAAATATTTTTCTGAACTACAATTCCTGAAAAGGCCTTTGTGTAATTTAAAAATTTATAGTTTAAAGGACAGTGGATGATGGTGGGGAAGGAAAAGGGAAGACAAGGTAGATACGGTACGTCCTTAAGATCATCTTCTTGCATCATATTGCCAAGCTTAACAAACTTACATAACACTAATAGGTGCAAACTGGGGGTACATTTAGCACTTTATGCAAAACTGTATAGTTTTGCACACTTACTGATTTAGAGCTGCACATGTAATTTTAGTGACTTCTTAGGTAGGTTAGACTTATCTTTTGAATGCCAGCAATTCTTGTATTTCATGATCTTTTTTAAATTTACCTTGATTGCTTAAGTACACTTAGGATGCTGTAGAGAACTGCTACTAACACTTAACAATATTATCAGGTGCCTTTCTATGTATTGCAAGGCTTTGTGGCTTTTTCTCGTGTGTGGCTTTTTGTTTTGGGTTTTTTTTGTTGCTGTTTTGTTTGTGTCTTTCTTCCTCTTTCACCTACAGAGATGTAACATGATTTAAGTTAGTTTTTGGTTAAAATTGTGGTAAGGAAAACTTGTAGCAATTCCAGTGATAGACCTCAGGGATCTGATCAGCCCATCAGCTGTGTATTAGAAATCATGCTGACATGAAGGCATGTATGATAGATTATTCAGGCCCTGGTTTGGTTTTGCTGTGCATTGCTTTAAGAATGAAAATATATATATATAAGAACATGCATGTGTGTATATTTCTTATCATATGTGGATTCTAAAATTGGCTCTGTAGTACTTTCTTTTATTGCTAAAGAATTACTAAAATATTTACATACAAATAGCTTTTTCTAAAAGTCTAGCTGATTTAGTCAGCCATTTTATAACCTAGAGTCCCATGGCATAATTGTTTGCACAGAGATTAAATTTGGAATGTCATTCAAGGCAGGGACTTGTCAAAATGACTTTTTGAGGTCCCCTTTGCTTCTATTTTTTGCAATTCTTAGAATTAGGCTGACTTTAGTTTTCTGTGTGACTATATTTCTACTGGAGATTCAGGGAGAAAACACCCACTTTTCATAGATAGTATTTTATTACTTGGCATGGGGAGAGATGGTGTTACTTTTCTTGAAAAGAAAATGGTGTGCGATCCCTCTTATCCTTGGATCTCGGACTCCAATCCTTAGACCTTCCTCCAGGTATGACAGTCATCTGCAAGTCTACTGCAGCGCTTTTAAACATATTCTTAAGGCTTGAGTTTGCTGCAATTCTCTTTCTTTATGTTACAGCTATAGTGGGTTCACTGCTGGTAGGCACTTAATGGCCTGTTAATATATACTGGCATTTGAAGCAATCTTCTGTAGACTTTGGGCCAGGGTTTGAATTGTATGGATAAAAATGCAGCTGGTCTGTATTGGCATTGCGTTACTCACTTGCTATTGTAGGCATTTGTAAGCCAAGTGCAAAGCCTTGGTCAAATATAACAATACTGATGGCGCAGGAAGTTAAAGGCTTGAGTAGGAAGTTGTAACAGTCCATATGTGATTAAAAGGCCAAAGCTTTTATTTACCCGGAGATGCGGTTTCCTACCAGAAGACAGGAAGGCTGCTCTCTCCCAAATGAGTATAGTGCAAAAATTCCATCCTCTAACCAAAACTGCAACTTGTGATCTAGCTTCTAGATGGAGCTGTTGTCTGTGGGGGGAGGCAGTGATCGGAAAGGCAGCTTCCCTGGGGTGTAGTTCATCACTTGTGCCCCAGGAATGTTTGTGCTTCTCATCTGTTTCCCTGAATGTAGGGAAAGGCTGTGTGTATGTTAAGGTATGTAATACGTTAGAGGAAACTGAGGCTTTTGTGTTTGCATCCCGCCCCTCTTTGAAAATTAGACTAACCTGAGCCTTGGGTGGAACCTCTAACTTTTACTTTCCACCTGAGTGTCCTCCTTGAGCACTTGCTGCCACATCTTGCTTTGACTCATTATGTTTGTTTTAATGGCAAACATGGCAATAAAATTGTCATCTTTCTACAAATCAGAATCCTGCATGAAGGAGCAGGGTAAGCCCTTCTTTCAGAATTACAGTTCCTGTTACAGATTAGTGTAGATCCTGTTTCGGGGTTGTGTTCTTTTCACATTTCATGGGCCAGAGATCATCTGAGTAGTTTAGGCTCTACCACACTTGTGGTCAGTAAGTTGCTGTATGTGTTGTTACGTACTTGAGGCTGTAACTTCTGGCAGACTTAACTTGCTAATTAAGTAGTGACAAAGGCTAAATAAACTCTCCTTTTTCTGAACTATGTATGGAACTAGGAAAGCTGGCAGTATTATACATATTCATTACTGTTTGCGTATAAATGTACTTGTGTTCTCTCAGATACTGTCTTAAGTGATAGAAGTTCCAGTGTTTTCCTACCTGTTTTTTTTAGTCTAGTCCTACTGTAAAATTCTTTTCTTGACAGCTCGGTTTTGCTCTTTGAATTCATCCTGAAACTGGTCCACTATATTATCTTAATTTTTTTTTCCTTGCTGTTTGTTGTCAGCTGATGCTTGGCAGGGCACAATGGCATGATTAGCTTTCTTCCCAATGATATGCATTTCTCTCTGCTTATTGAATTTAGTTTAGTTTGGTTTTGAAATATTACACAATCTTTTAAACTTTGTGTACAGGGAATTTTCAAACTTTTTGCCTTAGCAACTGCAAAAGTGATCTGTCTAGCTCTTGCCAGTAAACTTCCTGGAAAAATGTTAAACAAAAATGAAAATTTAACTTAACATTCTTTTTGGTTTTGGAATGTAAAATGTAGTTCATGTCAAATTATATAATCTTATGAACAAAGGGTTTCCTGAGAATTGACTGACAGCCACCAACAGGACTGCTAATATACTTAAAGAAAAACTTATATAGAGGTTAAAGGTACTTTGAAAGAGAATACGTATTTCTTGTTAAATCACACAAAGGTTTCAAGCCTTTCCAAAATATATCTGAACTGAGTCAGATTTCTTAGCAAGACCCTACATGTTACATGTTAAAATACACAGTTTGAGATGAGGATTAAATTGATGGCCTTGGTTGCAAATAAACTTAGGCCAGACTCTGATTACAAGGTAATTGCCAATATTAGCTACTTAATGCTAATTGCTTTGCTATGTGAAAGTAACTGAATATTATCCAAGATACTTTTTGCAAATTATAATGAATTTTAAAATGAACAGAAGATAATTTTGTTAAACAGAGTGGTGGAGTAAATGCTAGATGCATTTAACACACTGGTCATGACAAAAAATGTGTTTTGGTGTTGCTTTTATTAATGGGAAGTTGGTATTTTTAAGTATTTTTCTACAAAAATGTGTATCTGCAAAGGTGATACTTCAACATTTTTCAAGAACTCCTATTTTTAAATGCTACAGACCAGAGACTGTTTACATTGAGACTGAAGTTAGTAGCTTTAAAAAAATGCAATGTAAGCTTTAATTTTTATATTGTAATAATAACTCGCTGTCAACCTGTTTACATATTTGTAGGAGGGAAAGCTTCATTATGCATTGACTTATCTTGATACTGTCTTTAATAAATGCTGCTTTGAGCAGGATGCAGTGGATATTTTATTACCTGAATTATGATTAACAAACCAGTCACTATGTAATCTGTATTCTGTTGTTTATTCTAGTGATTCCAGTACTGAAACAACCTATCTGAATTTTGAAGAGACTTTTAAAACTGCTTGAAGTATGACTAAACTGTCATTGAGGTTTTGCCATGGAGCCTGATGCTGATTTAGACTTAAATGAAACTTACACTGCTAAAGGCAACTTGAAAATGCTGTAGCGTTACCTATTTTGATTAGATGTTCAGTTTGGAGTAAACTCAAAATGAGATGCTTAGTCTCCCAAAAGAGTATGGCTTCCTGGGGAACTGTTGGATTTTTTTTTTTAATTAAACCATTTCTAATGCTAGCCTTTTTTTTTTAATTGATGCAGCTTTACTGTTGTTTGTGCCAACAAACAGATTTTGTTTTGTATTTCCTAGTCAAATGAAGTTCTTCTGGTAACCCAGAGAAGGAGATGCGTAGGTAAACTTGGGCCTTTCCTTTTTCAAGCCTCAGCTGCTAACACCCCTAGCAAAAGCCAAGCAAAAAACCTTAGTAACCACGTTTTCTGGACCTTTTTTTGCAAGGCTTCCTGACTTACTGCCTCAAAGGAAAGAATTTCTTGATCTGGTTAACTGAGGAGAAAGACTTAAACTACTGTTTATTGCTACTTTCTCCTAACTGTTATGAAAATACATCCCAGAAGCACAGACTGACCGTAAGGGACCTTGCGGTGATTCAATTTCTAATGTTAGAAGAGTTCATACAGTACAAAGTCCCTACCTACTGAAGAAATTCTGGATGTCAGAAAACAATGCTGATTTTTTTTTTCCTTTATTTGTTCAACTAATGGTTAGCAGGTAGCAGGAACATTCGTGAATGTGGGCTAGGAGCTGCCTTCCTGCTGTTTAACATGATGCTGGTGAGACCTGCTCAGGGAATGATTATCTGGTGATTCTAAAATAGTGCCGGTATGTATGTCCTAGGCTAAAATGTTCAAGATGAAGCAGGTGCAGCAATGGTGATATCTTTTGGGGGGGGGCTGGTTTTTTTAAGACACCTTAAGTGTTGTGTATTTTCCACACCAACATGGGAAAAGAGATGATTGAACATGAGGGGGAACCTAATAGGTCTTGTAAAATCAGTAGACTTCCAAAATTATTTTCATCCTCTCTGTAGATCAGTTCAGGAACAAAATGGGAGCCTGTCTTGTTTACGTCTGCCTGCCTTTGCCAAGGTTCAGCAACAGATCGCTCTGTTTGAATTAGGGTAGGAATCATGAAAGCAGCTGGAGCAGAGACTATAAGGACTTCCAATAAAACCTAGGATTTCACTACTGTCTGCTAATGTATGGTGACTACATGGATGAGGAAGCTCAGAAATGGTTTAGAAAGTCCTTTTCATCCACGCTGTCACAGTTCCAAGATAAGCAGTACTCTGACCCTCACTTATCTCTTCCCGGGCAACATACCCGCTATGTCGCGTGGCACTCACTGCTTTCTCAGTGAGCTGCGCCATCCCATCCAATCTTTCCACTAATTTTAGTTCTCCTGGACTAAGAGTACTAAGGGGAGGTCATCCTAACTAACTGCCTCAAAGGAAAGAATTTCTTCATATGGCTAACTGGGGAGGAAGTCTTAAAAAAACCCCAAAGCAAAACAAAAACCCTGTATAAAGCTGGTGTCACAGTAAAGCTGCATCTTCAAATGCAGTGCTAGGAAAAATGCAAGCATAACCGCATGTATTATGGTCTTGAAGGAACTGCACCGAAGAAGGCCACTCACTGTGCTTTTGTTAAACCCCTTTTCCCCAGGTCAAATTAGTAATAGTTAATGTCTCTATTCTTAATACTAGAATTGCCAACTTAACTGGAGTTTCTCCTGTTGTCCACAGGATGTGGAGCTTTTAGGTGGCACTCTGCAAATTGGATGAAAGCCACAGGGTGAACAGAGCATTTATGGTAGCGTAATTTGTTTTATTCAATCAGCAAGGAGAACTGACCTGTTCTGTAGGTGCCCAATTACCAGATCTGGCCAGAGACAGCAGCCTGGGGAGAAGGCTACAGAGCAAAATTAACCTTCGGTAGCAGCCTGCAATTATCTAGGTTAGATTAAACCCTGCTTCTCTTAAAATTGAGGTCATGGAAGAGGGAGAGCTGCTCCCGTTTTAAAACAGCTCTGAAGCAACTGCTGAGCTGTTTGCTCTTCTCTGGGGCGTTCCCTGCAGCTCCGCTTTGGGTGCCTTTTTGCTGGAGAGGAGACTTGGCCATATCCCCTTGTACCTTACCTTGAGCAACCTCGTGTCTGGGTAGCCTTTTCCTCCCGGAGTGGCGGTGGGGCTGTTCCCCACCACCGCCTGCTGATGCTCTCCACTCTGCTCACCTTCCGGATCACTTTTTTTAAACCAAATTAATCAGTAATTCGCCCTGCGGAGCAGCTGCCCTGCTACTTCTGGCTAGCGCACGGCTGCTCTAGAAATGACCGTCTTTTTCAACCAGGTCTCAGCCCTCGGCTAAGGGGCGGGGGCGTCACTGCTCAGCTGGCAGCTTGGCCAGCAGTTTGCCCCCAGCCGGCGC